>NW_024721277.1:15000-45000 GCF_018991925.1 Homarus americanus | reverse complement strand
CACACACACACACACACACACACACACACACACACACACACACACACACACACACACACACACACAACACACACACACACACACACACACACACACACACACACACACACACACACACAGCACACACACACACACACACACACACACACACACACACACACACACACACACACACACACACACACACACACACACACACACACACACACACACACACACACACACACATACACACACACACACACACATACACACACACACACACACACACACACACACACACACACACACACACACACACACACACACACACACACACACACACACACACACACACACACACACACACACACACACACTGAGTATGGGAAACCCACTTTGGTAAACTAACCAAAATAATACTGAAAAAAGTTTCCTGGCATGACAGATTTACCCCCAGGAAATACAGGTAAACGAGACAAGGAACACAGTGGAATGAAGACACTGTTCTGTTAGTCCACCGGTCCATCTATAATTCTATGATTGAAAGGAACGCTTGGAAAAACACCAGTATGCACACCTGTAAGGGTGGTGGTGGTGGGGGTAGGGGCTGCACATTGAAATCAGGATCTTGTTAATTGCAGTATCGATGTTTCCTCTGTTGCATTGCAATTTCGTACACAAGACACTAGCAATTCGCAATCTTTATGTAGACTACCTCATGTTATATTGATGAAGATAAGGGAGATAAGGGAAGATAAGGGAAGATAAGGGGAGGGGGTCAAACGTCCTCAGAGACAAGAGATTTGGCGTTCAATTTGTAAGTTTTGTAAACACGTAAAACATCTGAGTTAAAACTATAGACGCGTTATGTAGGAGACAAGCCCTGTGTAACTGATAGCAAAGGAAGTACAGTATCAGACGGTAAATGGGCAGTGATGAGACGGTAAATGGACAGTGATGAGACGGTAAATGAAGTGATGAGACGGTAATTGAAGTGATAAGATGGTAAATGAAGTGATAAGACGGTAAATGGACAGTGATGAGACGGTAATTGAAGTGATAAGACGGTAAATGAAGTGATGAGACGGTAAATAAAATGATAAGACGGTAAATGAAGTGCTGAGACGGTAAATAGACAGTGATGAGACGGTAAACGGACAATAATCAGAAGAAGAACGAACAAAAAAACATAGGAGAGATGGGCATAACGACCTCTAGCACGACCCCCGAGTGGCATAACGATTCCCTGCACCGACCATGGGAAAAACAAACAAAGTAAACAGAACAGCATACAAGTACAGTACCTCATATGAAGTTTGTTACCTGTCTCACGGTGAACTGTCAATTCTCACGTACCTGGAACAGAAAAAAACACATATATTTATTTACCTGTTAATCACATTCACACCTGTAATATATTCTTAATTAATTTACAGGAATAACTGAGAGGATTTTTTTTTTAGTTTACAATAATATGGAATAAAAAATAATGATCAGTGTGGTTTTATCGACACAGGTATTATAGTAGTGACGCCTTGTAAGAGTGGCGTCTTGTAAGAGTGACGCCTTGTAAGAGTGACGCCTTGTAAGAGTGGCGTCTTGTAAGAGTGACGCCTTGTGAGAGTGACGCCTTGTGAGAGTGACGCCTTGTAAGAGTGACGCCTTGTAGAGTGACGCCTTGTGAGAGTGACGCCTTGTAAGAGTGACGCCTTGTAAGAGTGACGCCTTGTGAGAGTGACGCCTTGTAGAGTGACGCCTTGTAAGAGTGACGCCTTGTGAGAGTGACGCCTTGTAAGAGTGACGCCTTGTGAGAGTAACGCTTGTAAGAGTGACGCCTTGTAAGAGTGACAGAGGATGTTCTGACGTCACACAAGGCCTCACATTTCTGGACTTGGAAGAACCTAACCTAACCTAATGTATGTTGGGTTGTATTTATGAATTGTATAATGTATGTGTTCTATTAATACACACACATATGTAAGTTAACATTCATCTCCATTTTAACACTAACATTCTACCTGCCACTTTGTTAATGAGGAAATATTTAACACACCTAGACCATAATAACAAAACATAACTACTTTCTGGACCATCACCTCAAAACTCCAATACTTTGCTTAATTTCTGTGTTCAATACTTTTTTAGTTCAGGTGAAAATCGCATATCCTCACCCTCCCTCCCTCCCTCTCTCCCTCCCTCCCTCCTTTACCCTTCCCTCTCCCTCCTTCCCTCCTCTCTCCTTTTTACCCTTCCCTGTCCCTCCCTCCTTCCCTCCATCCTCTCCCCAAAACTACCAAACTTTACAAACTTTTCGTATTTCAAGTCGCCATTTCTCTTATTCTTTAATGCCCCCAGCTTGTCGAATATTGATTTAAGGTTAAGGAGAAGGACGAACTCATTTGTGTTGTGTTGTGTTGTGTTGTGTTGTGTTGTGTTTTGCTTCGTTTCACTTTGTCTTGTGTTTTTTCTATCTTTTTTCATTTCGTTTCGTTTTTTTTTTTTTTTTTTCTGTTAGTAAATTTGATATGTTTATTTTAATATTGATTATTCACTAACCTGCGCCTCCCATTTCCCGAACTATAAAGACACGTACCATTTAACACGGGATAAACTATGGGGGGTGTGGGTGTCTTAGCATGCGAACCAGTAACTCTTAGGACGGGAGGTGAGCGCTGTATCCACTTGCCCACCGCACCGATTAATTTGTATTCACGTTTATTGGATTCCTCTGTGAATGAGTTGTTTATTTAGACTATTAGGGAAATTACTTAGACTATTAGGGAAATTATTTAGACTGTTAGGGAAATTATTTAGACTGTTAGGGAAATTATTTAGACTGTTAGGGAAATTATTTAGACTATTAGGGAAATTATTTAGACTATTAGGGAAATTATTTAGACTAATAGGGAAATTTCACAGGTTAGAAAGAGAAAGTGAACAAGAAAACGAATAAAAAAGCTTAACTAGGTCTCTATTTTCCTTTTAAGCTTTGTGTCATTATTACTAAAAAAGCTTAACTGCGTCCCTGTATCACCATTAAGCTTAGTCACTAGAGGAAAAGATTAATTATGTCTCTATCTCCCCTTTAAGCTTTGGCATTACGAAAAAGCTTAACCACGTCACTATCTCCTCCTTAAGCTTTGACACTATGGAAAAAAGCTTAAGTACGTCTCTATCTTCCCTTTAAATATTGTTTCATTATACTAAAAAGCTTAACTTCAACCCTATATCACCATTACGCTTAGTCATTGACAGAAAAAGCTTAACCACGTCTCTATCTCACTTTTAGGAGCCATGTAATTATCTAATTAATTTGCAATTACTAAAATATACACTCGAAGTATTTACAGGAATTAGCATAATCCTTAATTGACTTAACTAATCCTCTTACCTTAATTATACCTCAATGAACCTCAAGTGAGCCCAAAATGGTACCAAATGAACCCCAATGGTACCAAATGAACCCAAATGGTACCAAATGAACCCCAAGGTACCAAATGAACCCAAAATGGCACCAAATGAACCCAAAATGGCACCAAGTGAACCCAAAATGGTACCAAATGAACCCAATGGTACCAAATGAACCCAAAATGGTACCAAAGTGAACCCAAATCACTATAACACCGTAAAAAATAGACATACACAGTAAGTATATAGGTCCAGCGAGCTAATGAACCTCCACACACATTCGGGTTCGGTCGGGAAGGGTTCAGTAAGGGTTCAGTTAATGTGAGTGCGTCTGAGGTGTCGTGGGAAGAAGGGGTGGGGGACGGAAGGAAAAGAGGGGTGGGAGAGGGGGGGAGGACAAGGGGGAGGAGGAGGGGTGAGTGAGGGGGAGGTAAAGATCCGGACCCAACCTTTTAATGGATCTCACTGTTGTATACGAAATGAGACTGTTTGTTTAAGTCAGATAAAATGCTCTTACTTTGACATCAACTCGATTTTTTTAAGTTTCCCCGTTTTCTATCATTGACTTAAGCTGTTTCCCCGTTTTCTATCAATACCTTAAGTTTTTTTTTTCCATTTCTTCAACAACAACAACAAAATAACTATAATAATAAAAAACAATAAGAAGAAGAACAACAACAAGACTACAACTAAAACTGACAATAACAAAAAAATTCGTGCAAAAGAAAACCATCAAACAATTCACCTTTAGGTTAGGTTAGGTTAGGTTAGGTTAGGTTAGGTTAGCCTTGGGGTGTAAAAGTAAATTAAGCTTGGGGTGCCTAATCCTCACGTGATCTGACAGGCCACTCAACGGTTGAATACGACGCAGCTCAGTACACAGGCAGCAGTGAGGAAAGTAAACTAGCTTTGATATTTTTAAAAGCAAACGTCAGATTTTTTTTTTACACCAAGTAGACAAAGTTTATTAAGATCTTTGAGTTGTTTTTTTTTTTTTACAGGAGTTGCAACGGTAAGGCATTGTTTGTTCGGAGTGAAGACTAGTTGAAACACACACACACACACACACACACACACACACACACACACACACACACACACACACACACACACACACACACACACACACACACACACACACACACACACACACACACACACAGATCCTAACTTGGCTTGATATAACAGGAAGAAGGACAGACAGACAGACAGACAGACAGACAGACAGACAGACAGACAGACAGACAGACAGACAGACAGATCTTGCACCAACACTAAACGCATCAATCTTGAGAGGCCTGGGACTGACGCAGTGTACAGTACTGGTGTCCTCAGAGATCTTGGGTTGGGGCTCAGATCCACCTTGGTACATGGGGGCGCCTTGGTACATGGGGGCGCCTTGGTATCAGTCCGGTAAATGGGACTCTGGGCCAAGACGTGGTAGACTGTTCTCAACCAGCCACTGAAGTTTTATCATTGAGTTATAAATGGAAAAATGGGATTGTATATGCATGACAAATGTAATTAAGGGAAAAAAGATGAAATATTCGTCTCTCTCTCTCTCTCTCTCTCTCTCTCTCTCTCTCTCTCTCACACACACACAGAAAGAAAACAAAACAGTATATATATAATTTCGTTTATAAAAAAAAATATATATATACTTCCACCTGTTCTCACTACCACCACCACCACAACCACCAGGTAAGTAGCGGAAGAAATGGATCGTAAAGCAAGTTATAATTACCTGTCGTGTCTTTGTCTGTGTGTTTGTCTACCTGTGCTGGCATTTAGCTCACACAGCCACGCCTACCTCCTACCTCCATGCACCCTATGGACCACATAATATTCAGCCACACTGATGCATCTTAGGGCCAAATCTTTATATATGAAATGCAGTGTGTGTGTGTGTGTGTGTGTGTGTGTGTGTGTGTGTGTGTGTGTGTGTGTGTGTGATATACATTGCTCTAAGGGAACCCATAGAAAATACTGTAGAGGGGGACGAAGGAGGAGGAACTGAGTGAGGAGTGAGTGAGTGAGTGAGTGAGTGAGTGAGGGAGAGTGGAGAGATCATGAGGGGGTAGAGGACGGGTATAAGAGGAGGTGAATAATGAGGAAGGTTCAGATGCCCCTGTAATCGTGTCGAGCGACGGTGTGAGAACGTTCACGCTCTCTGTGTCTTGATGAAATTAGCCGCCGTAAGCAGCTTAGATGGGATTGGAATCCATCAAGTGAGGCGCGTCCCTTACTCAACCCCCTGTGTGTGTTCCTGCCACCCAGCCACCCAGCCAACGCTTCAAGACGGGGCCCACAGGAGGAAGAAAGTGTGTGTGTGTGTGTGTGTGTGTGTGTGTGTGTGTGTGTGTGTGTGTGTGTGTGTGTGTGTGTCAATACCCACCATGACTAATTGAAAGGTAAGGATTTGCTGCTGATATCTGGGACTACTGACGTTTCGGACTGCTGACGTTTGGTACTACTGACGTTTGGTACTACTGACGTTTGGTACTACTGACGTTTGGTACTACTGACGTTTGGTACTACTGACGTTTGGTACTACTGACGAAAAGGACAACAACAGACATTCTTAAAGTAAACAAAAAAATAATGAATTACTACAGACATCAACAACACCAACAGCCAGACAGACAGTCAGTCAGCCAGACAGACAGACAGACAGACAGACAGACAGACAGACAGACAGACAGCCTTTGAAAGCAACGACCCAACACTAGTGAAATGAACTCAGGTCGCCAACAAAGAGAAGTGACCTGCAGATCCACGGTACAGATTCAACGCCCCCACCAGGAGTATATACAACAGAGAACGCTTCAGGAGGTGGACACAGGGGCGCGCAAAGCCAAGACAAGAGAGAGAGCTGGAAATGGCGTTAATGGTCAGAGATCCGGTTGAGTTGATTGGAGGAAGATGAATTTTATTATACCTGGTAGGAGTGGTGTGTGTGTGTGTGTGTGTGTGTGTGTGTGTGTGTGTGTGTTTTATGCTGTTATTATATATATATTTAATCTTGTAATATTTCTGGTTATTATTATACGTAGTTTAAAGGAATTAAGGATTTTATACATACGACGCCTGGGAAACAAAGATATTTTTTTTACGTCCTATCCTGTACGTGATCCATATAATTTATCATTAATAAGGATCTAAGTGTTAGTAAACGTACCACGGACGTCAATCAAAACTGTACTTTACCAATAATAATAAGAAGTTCTGAATGGAGAGAGAGAGAGAGAGAGAGAGAGAGAGAGAGAGAGAGAGAGAGAGAGAGAGAGCTAACCCAACCTAACCAATGGCTAATTACGCTATCCAATAACACATTCTTCACAATGCCAAATCTACATACACTAATTAGCATCCAACTTCAGGTATCTCAGGGTGTAGTTAACTCCCCCCACACACAAACAAGGATGGGTTAATCATTAGGCCTCATACAATAGAACAATCATATACAATTACGGAATCAAAACAAGGGTTGAGTCTTAGCAGGGTGACGTTAATAATGGGTTATATAGACTGCTTTACTGAATACCGGTTGTGTCGTAGATAATATTGGTAATTAATGATGTAGGTGTTTGTTCTATTCGGCCCTGCTCTTATTACTGGGTCCCTAACCTAACCTAACCTAACCTAACCTAACCTAACCTAACCTAATCACATCAAACTTAACCAACAGGTAATGTAAGTCTCTCTCTCTCTCTCTCTCTCTCTCTCTCTCTCTCTCTCTCTCTCTCTCTCTCTCTCTTCTCACCATAAACAATAGAACACTTACCACCCTCCGTCCATTACCATGCCAGCAAGAGCCCATCTGAAGGACAGCTCAAGGGAAGGGAAGGGGTGGGGAGGGGAGAGGGGAAGGGAGGAGAATCAGTGGGGGAGGGGAGAAAACATTGGAGGGGGAAAGAGCCAGTTGGGGGAGAGAGGGGAGAACCATAAGGGTGGGGAGGATAACCAGGGGAAGGGGGAGGGAGGAGAGAGAACCAGGAGGAAGAAGGAAAGGAAGGGGGTAGAACCAGGTAAGGGGATTTTTAACATGGCGAAATAAAATCACTTTGCACCATAAGTCAAAATAAATATAAATACAAATAAAATCACCTAAAATCACCATTATAGAGTGAAAAATACCCACCAGGTGAAAGGGAAGTGACGAGTCCTAACATCATCTAAGACAATCACGAGGTAAATAAAGGGTTTAATTTTATTCCTGTGATTTTAGTGGTGTGTTATTTTCACCGTAGATGCTATAGGGTCGCTTTATTTTCCTTCAAGATGTTTACATGTCCAGCACAGGCAGTAGAAAATGGTATGATGCTATGATATGTTTAGTTATATACAGGTGTACATAATTATCTATAAAGGTAAGCTTCTACAGGTGTCCCATACAGGTAAATTCCTACAGGTGTCACATAGAAAAAAAAGACACATTTGTTTGGACATTTTCAATCGTACACACACACACACACACACACACACACACACACACACACACACACACACACACACACACACACACACACACACACACACACACACACACACACACCCTGCGCTTCATACAGGTGTCCCAATAGAGATTTAAAAGCTTTATAACCAAGTACCGTATCAAACTTCCCTAACCCTCTACCGCGACAGTACGTGACCTTAACTTGTCGTTGGTAAACAAAAAGAGAATATATATATTTTTTTTTGGGGGGGTCTCTTCCCTGTTTTACGTGTCTGAATAAGCAATCTTTCAGCCTCCTTCTGCAACTCTCCCGACGTGATGTAAGAGGTACGGACAGATGGGCAATCGAGGGTAGACAGAATGACAGGAGGGGGACAAAGAGAGAGAGAGGAAAAGCGATAAAAGGTAATAGACAGAAGAGAGGATAACTGTTCTGGCGTAAATAAAAGCAGGAAAGTAAAGAAAGTGTCATTTTTTTCCCTGTCACCACGAGAGAGAGAGAGAGAGAATGAACGAGACGTCTCCTATCCTGAAGGAGGAATCTGAAGTAGAGAGTGAAGTGTCAGTGAGCGAGAACCCCCTCCCGCTGTCACCACCTATATCACCCCCCCAACAACTACCCTACCCCCTGTTACCACCCTCTGACAACTACCCTCATAAAAATACTACATCATAAGCACCCACGTCTCTTTTTTTTTTCCTCGCTGGAGAAATGGGTGACAAAATGTGTGTGTGTGTGTGTGTGTGTGTGTGTGTGTGTGTGTGTGTGTGTGTGTGTGTGTGTGTGTGTGTGTGTGTGTGTGTGTGTGTGTGTGTGAGGTAAACAATTAGTACTTGGGGCCCTGGTTGTTACTCAATAGAATGCAACTAATCGACCCTAGCGAGATCCAGGTCAGGGATCAGCAGAGTCAACAGGCTCATAGGTGACGCCAAACACAGTCTTACAACGTGTGTCTTGGCCTGGTCTCTGTTACCCTCAAGGCCGTCCAGGGAAGGTTTAGTTGATGAGGGGGGGGAGGAGAGGGGGTGGAAGGAGGAGAGGACTAGGAAGGGAGGTGTGGGGAAGAAGGAAGGAAGGTGGAAGGAAGGAGAGGAAGTGGGGAGGGGCGATTAGAAGGTGGGAGGAGAGAAAGGGGGAAGGGAGGGGGGAGAAGGGAGGGGAAGGATGAGGGAAGAGAGGGGAGGTGGAATATCACATAAACGATGTATCAGAAAGTATGTTTCCTACGCCATTCACACACACACACACACACACACACACACACACACACACACACACACACACACACACACACACACACACACACACACACACACACACACACACACACACACACACACACACACACTGACAGCAACGTGAGGAAGAGAGAATCGAGAGACAATAAAATGTAAGATGTGGTGACTTGTGATCTTCTCCTTAATCAAGAGTCCAACACGGTCACGATTTATGGCTCCTAGCTCGGCAAACCTTCCCCTCGGTAGTGATGCCAAGTCTCACTCCCCACACACACCTGACCCACAGACTCACCCACCCCCACACACCTGACCTACTGACCCACCCACACCCCCCACACTCCCACCACCGATACTCCTACTCCCCACTTCCTACCTCCTCCTCACTCCTACCCCCCCTCACCTACCCTGACACTTCACAACTGACAATGACCCCACCTGATACACTCCCTCACACGTACTAGAACAGAGAGAGAGAGAGAGAGAGAGAGAGAGAGAGAGAGAGAGAGAGAGAGAGAGAGAGAGAGAGAGAGAGAGAGAGAGAGAGAGAGAGAGAGAGAGAGAGAGAGAGAGAGAGAGAGAGGAGGGAGTTAATAAACAGGTAGTTAAGAAAAAAAACAACAACATGCAGTTCTACGTAATATTGGGTTCCGATACG
Source organism: Homarus americanus (assembly GCF_018991925.1). Lineage (NCBI taxonomy): Eukaryota > Metazoa > Arthropoda > Malacostraca > Decapoda > Nephropidae > Homarus > Homarus americanus. Next base: position 35,260 of record NW_024721277.1, on the reverse strand, counting down.
CCAATACGTGTTTATTTCTCCGTCAAAAGATGCCCCTTGAAAATGTGTGTGTGTGTGTGTGTGTGTGTGTGTGTGTGTGTGTGTGTGTGTGTGTGTGTGTGTGTGTGTGTGTGTGTGTGTGTGTGTGTGTGTGTGTGTGTGTGTGACTGAGGTAATGTTTGGGCAAGTCGTCACCACACCTACAGTATAACACAATATACTTGATAAGATAGATGAGGGAGTACACTGTATTTGACACACGCGTTATACATGACAGGGGCGACGCAGTATACATGAATCAAAGTATACATAATACGGTCACACAGTATACATACCACGGACAGACACACACACTATACATAACACGGACAGACACAGTATACATAACCACGGACACACACACACACACACACTGACAGTAGCTAACACGTATATTTTGGAAAAGTCCTGACGGCCGCTGATATAAATGGCGTCTATAAGCTTCTTGGAGTATTTTATCGAACATGTTTAAGCCTTACAGAAATCAAAGAGGAGAGCAGGAGAGTGAATGTGGTGCAGAGGGGGGAGGGGGGAAGGTCTTATTGGTGCTAATGGTGAAGATGGTGATGATGGTGTAGTCTTAGTGGTGATGCTGATGGTATGTAAGTGCTTGGTTGGGTGGTGGTGTTGAAGAAGAAGGTGGTGTTGGTGGAGAATTGTTGGTGATGATGTTGTGGGTTAATCTTGGTGATGATGTGGAGGAGAGCTGGTGTGCGGCATCATGGAATTCATCAAGATAACAGCAGATGTGTGGGGCGTGTGGGTGGGTGGGTGTGGGGTGGTGGGCGTGTGGTTGGGTGGGCGTGTGGGCGGCAGAGAAATACAAACAAAATACATCTCCGTCAGAACATATCTCTCGGGATCACCAGAGAGAACGGAAATTATCTACCGACTCACCTGGAGGAAACATCTCCGCCTGGCGATAATTTATTTCCCAGAGTGTCGTAGGAGTCGACCAGCAGGAGATTTTTCCACCCAAGTTCGGAGCTGATTTGTGAAGGCTACAGTAAACATAAACAACAAAAACAATACCAAAAAATAACAAAAACAAAAGAATAAAAACAAAAACAACAAAAAGAATAAAAACAAAAAAACAATAAAAACATAAACAACAAAACAATACCAAAAAATAACAAAACAAAAAGAATAAAACAAAAACAACAAAAAGAATAAAACAAAAAACAATAAAACAAAACAACAAAAACAATACCAAAAATAACAAAACAAAAGAATAAAACAAAAACAACAAAAAAGAATATAAACAAAAACAATAAAACAAAAACAACAAAACAATACCAAAAAATAACAAAAACAAAAGAATAAAACAAAAAACAAAAAAAGAATATAAAAAAAAAAACAATAAAACAAAAACAACAAAAACAATACCAAAAAAAATAACAAAACAAAAGAATAAAAAAACAACAACAAAAAGAATAAAAAATTAAAAAAAAAATAAAAGCAACAAAAACAACAAAACAATAAAACAAAACACCAAAAACACACAAAAAACACCCCCCAAAAACACTCACCTGAACTGACGTTTTATTTCCAGTTGACAAATCTCCTTATTCTTTGTTTCTTTGCCTCGTCTAACGCCACTTTATTTATTGAAAGTTTGTCGAAAGCAAAGTTGTATGATTTTAAGCACTGAGTCGCGTTGGTGTTACCGGCATTTACATAATAGGATGCTCTTTTGAGTTCTCTTACACACACACACACACACACACACACACACACACACACACACACACACACACACACAGGAGAGAGATACAAAGGCGAGGCAAGTGTATGCACATATTCTAGTGTGTGTGTGTGTGTGTTGTGTGTGTGTGTGTTACTTGCCTATGGAAAAAAACAGCTTAAACACACACACACACACACACACACACACACACACACACACACACACACACACACACACACACACACAGGTCGTGGGGGTGATGTAGCGCCTGGTAACATTGTCCAAGACTTTCTCATTTCTCTTCTTGTATATTATATTAAAATGAACTTCTCCCCCCTGTTCCCCAGGTGGCCGGATAACACACCTACATGTAACCTGATATTGTCTTACCACCTATTATCCGGCTCTCTCTCTCTCTCTCTCTCTCTCTCTCTCTCTCTCTTTCTTCTCCCTCCCTCTTTACCATTTACATAATCCTCAACTTCCTTTTCCATCTTTTCTTCCTCTTCACGTTTGTTCCTCCCCTGTTTATCCCTCTCCACCAACCGGGTCGGGTGAGTGGGGTCGAGTGCAAGGGGTCGGATGAGTGGGTTGAGTGAGTGGGCTGAGTGAGTGGGTTAAGTGAGTGGGCTGAGTGAGTGAAACTGAGTGAGTGGGTTAAGTATGGGTTAAGTGAGTGGACTGAGTGAGTGGGTTAAGTGAGTGGACTGAGTGAGTGGATTAAGTGAGTGGGTCGAGTTGGAGAGGTCAAGTGAGGGGCCGAGTGAGTATGTCTAATGAGTGGGCCAAGTGAGGGGGGCTGGAGTGAGTGGGCTGGACACCTTTTTCAGCTCATTAGCGACATTCATAACGCCCCGTCTACTTCAACTTGCCTCACCTCAGATTACGGCCTCCCTTCGGGCACTTTCCCTCGGGCACCTTCCCTCGGGTACCTCCTCGCACCTTCCCTCGGGCACCTTCCCTCGGGCACCTTCCCTCGGGCACCTTCCCTCGGGCACCTTCCCTCGGGCACCTTCCCTCGGGCACCTCGATTGTCAAAGTGCTGAGGTTCTGTTAGGTTAGATTCGGTTAGGTTAGGTTAGGTTAGTTAGGTTAGGTTAGGGTTAGGTTAGGTTGGGTTAGGTTAGTTGGTTAGGTTGGGTTGTTAGGTTAGGTAATAGGTTAGGTTAGGTGGGAGGAGTATTCACACCTCATCGGTCACTGACGGGGCGTGGGGTGGGGGATGGTCCATTGTGTGTGTGTGTGTAATTACGGGATCCTGAACACGGATAACAGGTGGAGGAGATAAGTGAAGAGGGAGAGAGATAATGCAAGAGAGTAATGGGAGACGGAAGGTGTGAGACGATGAGAGAGAGAGAGAGAGAGAGAGAGAGAGAGAGAGAGAGAGAGAGAGAGAGAGAGAGAGAGAGAGATATTCTAAACATAATAAATAGAAACTAAACAAGAGAACGAGGATACAGCTAGGATGTGTGTGTGTGTGTGTGTGTGTGTGTGTGTGTGTGTGTGTGTGTGTGTGTGTGTGTGTGTGTGTGTGTGTGTGTACTAACAGCTATATTAAGACTAAATACAAACTACACCGTGTTCAAAGGCAGAGTAATATCCCCCACTTGCTTCACTGTGTCGTGGACCCCCCAGGTAAACAATGAGCTTAATGACACAGGTGAGGTAACATGCACAGGTAGAAAAACAAAACAAAAACACCTGACAAAACTCAACACATTTACACCAGGGTCAAAGTGATGTCATGTAGAATCGAGGTTAAAGGTTCGTTCTCTCTGAAACCGAAGCAGTATGGACCCCAAATGAGATAAAACAATACTCGGGTTCGGGTTCATTCCTCGTGTTCGGGTTCATTCCTCGTGTTCGGGTTCATTCCTCGTGTTATCTTCCGTCCCTGGGCGATACTGTACTTCATTTGACCACAACAGATGGTCTCTCGTGCGAGTTTCAGCGGTGGCGGAGTAGTTATTGTACTGGAATGGCGGACGACTGGTTATATTCACACACACGCACATATTGACTATACACACACACACACGCGCACACGCACTTTCCATCAACTCATCACCTTTCCCTTGCACGTGTCTGACTCAACAAAGAGACTGAGCAGTGTTCTTTATTTTCTATCTCAGACAAATTCTCGTATATACAATAACATGAGAGTGTGTGTGTGTGTGTGTGTGTGTGTGTGTGTGTGTGTGTGTGTGTGTGTGTGTGTGTGTGTGTGTGTGTGTGTGTGTGTGTGTGTGTGTGTGTGTGTGTGTGTGTGTGTGTGTGTGTGTGTGTGTGTGTGTGTGTGTGTGTGTGTGTGTGTGTGTGTGTGTGTGTGTGTGTGTGATAAGAGACTTTCTAGGCGATGAGCTGAGCTTCCTAGGAGATGATGGAGGATCTTATGAGGTGATAATCTCCTCGGCGCTAATAAAAACTCCTAATGAAGTCTCCTAGGAACGAATAAAGTCTCCTAGGGACTGATAAAGTCTCCTTGGAGGTAATGAAGTCTCCTAGAAACTAATAAACTCTCCTAGAAACAAACAATGACCACCAAAAGGTCATAAGAGGTCGCAAGGTACCCCCTAGAGGTCGCAAGGTACCCCCAGATGTCGTCAAAAATCTCAATATATTCAAACCAATATTTCTAAAGCTCTTATACCATTCTAATGATCTACCTCATACCATAATGGCTCTCTAGTGGAAGAATAATATTGAAAGACGTGATAGGTTAACGTAAATGGATCGTCTTAGAGTCAATATTAAAAAATCCTTATCCTGGAAAAATTTATTATTGCTGGGATATATGGAAAGAGGTGAGTGAAAATAAATGATGTTAGGTTATTGAGGTCAGCTGAGGATTGTTATTTGTTTCCTAACACCCTGTGGTTGTTTCACCTGATAATTAAACAACCTAATGCTACATGGGTTAGGTTAGGTTAGGTTAGATATTCCCAGATATTCCCAGATATTCCTATATATTCCCAGATATTCCCAGATATTCTATATATTCCCAGATATTCCCAGATATTCCCAGATACTCCCAGATATTCAATACTCCCAGATATTCCCAGATACTCCCAGATACTCCCAGGTATTCCCATATATTCCCAGATATTCCCAGATATTCCAGATATTCCCAGATATTCCCAGATACTCCCAGATATTCCCAAATACTCCCAGATATTCCCAGATATTCCCAGGTATTCCCAGATATTCCCAGTATTCCCAGATACTCCCAGATACTCCCAGGTATTCCCAGATACTCCCAGATATTCCCAAATACTCCCAGATATTCCCAGATATTCCCAGATATTCCCAGATATTCCAGATACTCCCCAGATATTCCCAGATACTCCCAGATACTCCCAGGTATTCCATATACTCCCAGATATTCCCAGATATTCTCAGCCACGGTAAAGATTTATATTCATACACGTAAGTAAAATATGTAACAGCGTGTGACATGATACAGAGTAAATCCTTCAGGTCTCGAGACAGCTGTTGTTTCATGGGTAGAGAGACCCTTGTGCTGGGCGGGGCAAAGGCAACTGTGTGTGTGTGTGTGTGTGTGTGTGTGTGTGTGTGTGTGTGTGTGTGTGGGGTGTGTGTGTGTGTGTGTGTGTGTGTGTGTGTGTGTGTGTGTGTGTGTGTGTGTGTGTGTGTGTGTGCCCATGCATAATGACACACGATGCCACACATTACGTTATTAAATACGACAAAATAAATACAAAAACACACACCAAAAATTCGAATAATTACGATGAATTTTGATACAAGTTGATGTTTTAATGGAGGATCGTGTTATATCGTTCGGTGTCTTTAAGATTCGTTCACGAGGTGTTAAAGTTTCTACAGCGAACAAGAGAGAGAGAGGAAGGCAGTCAGACAAGTGTGAGAGGTGAGACAGGGAGAATGGCACTGTCCCCCTCCCCACCCACCCCCGTCCACCGTCACTATCGCACATAGAAGCGGAAATGGGTGGGGGTGAGAAGTGGGGTAGGGGTGGGGAATTCTCTATCTGCCTGTCCAATCTTTAACCTAATCCTGGCCTGAAATATGTTCCCAAAACTTTTAACCAACGCACTCAGCATATCTTGGACGTGACCGTGTGTGTGTGTGTGTGTGTGTGTGTGTGTGTGTGTGTGTGTGTGTTTCTTTCTGTGAATTTGTAGGAGATAATAAAAGTTTCTTTGTGTGTGTGGAGGAGAAAGAGTGAGTGTCTCTCTTTGAGTGTGTGTGTGTGTGTGTGTGTGTGTGTTTGAAGAGAAAGAGACAGATTATATTTCTCATGTTTTATTATATTTAGCCTCTCTCTCTCTCTCTCTCTCTCTCTCTCTCTCTCTCTCTCTCTCTCTCTCTCATCCCTTATTAAAACACCAAATGACGCTCCATCAGATAAAACGAAGCCGAGGACAAAGTCAAGTTATACAGTCGGACAAATTAGTTGTAGTCATTAGCCTCTAACTCTGGAAGTGTGCGTCCGAATCCTTGAATAATTGTACCTTTAATTACCCCCCCCTCCCCCTCCTTTAAGTAGGGTGCTCGATAGAACGACACTAGTTAAGGTACACCGCTAGTTAAGGAACGCCACTAGTTAAGGTAGACTCTTGGGGCAGTTTTGGAGCCATTTGTACTGTTGCTAGGTCCTGGGGCATATTAGAATACGTACTAGCCATTTCAGGTCGAGTCACAGCACATTTCTGAGGCCATTACGACAAGAATAGCTCAAGTTAAGGTCAATTCTGAGAGAAAGAAAGAAAGAAAGAAAGAAAGAAAGAAAGAGACAGACGGACAGAGAGAGAGACAGACAGAAAACAGTCGTAGATACACGAGAAATTCTCAATAATTACTCTCTACAAATCTTTAAATAATCACATATAATATAAACATATATCTATAACAGAATATATATACCATAACATATATTTATACCACGAATATATATTAAAACATCTGTTGGTTTGTGTGAGATGTTATGACAAACCTGGTGAGGGAATTTACCTAACTGTATATATATATATTTTTTTTTTTTTTGGTATAATCCTTTCTCTTCACTTGCGAAAAATTGTAGATGTATATGAAAATTGTTTAAAAGAACTGCCGGACAGACACACACACACCAACGCAGACAAACACCAACGCAGACACACACTAACGCAGACAAACACACACACGGCGCTTAAAATTTATCCATAACATTTATTTTATTCTATTCTTTATATCACTACTGCCGTATATACAACAAGTCCAGATATGTACAGGGTGGCCATAAATGATTACCCTAAAAACAGTATACTCTCATGCTTTAATCAGGGTAATCACTTATGGACACCCTGTATAATAACAAATAATTCACTCCTCTGATCATTTTACCAACGATGAATTTTTCCCGTTTGCCATCTGACAGTTCTGCTCAACGGTACGGAAACACCATCTGGCAACTCACGATGTTGTTGGGAAATAAACGAATATTATAAACGATATGTTAACGCCAGATTACTTCACACTTAACACTGGGCAGTCTCTGAGGGCATCACGAGTATAATGTGAGGGTTAAGTGTGATGGAGTCCCCTGCAAAAGTGGCAATGTCGACGAAACTTGACAGCACATAAGGTTGCTGGGTAGGTGAGTCCGGGTACTAATTGACCTGACCTGATCTGACCTAACCTAACCTATAACGTAATCTAACCTAACATAAGGATTAAGAGTCCATTAAGATTGGGACCCATTAGGACTAGACCAATAATGTTAAAAACTCTGAGCATAGTTGCATTGTGGGGATTTAAGGACTGCATCTTTTATACGATTGGAGGCCTTTATGGACTAGGGCCTATGAGCCTTGGGGGGCCATTTAACAAAGCACCGCATATTCCACCTCGAGGGTCACTTCGTCATGATAGAAATCGAGAAGCGGCGTAGGATTTAGTGATAAGAGGAGGTCGTTGTGACGCTCCCGACGACCACCTAAAGAGTGACCAGGGAGAGGAAGGTCATACCAACGACTAATGTTCGCAATGGGTCGTCGTTCCCTCTTGACGAAGCCAATAGAGATTTGACCACCCTGAAGTGACCAGGGGGAGGGACGAGCCTTCTTTAGGTACTCACACAGGGTAGGGTACTGTTCTTGTAGCTACAGGAGGAACAAACTTTCCCAGGTACTCATCACGCTATAGTATAATTCTTCAAACCTCCGGAAATATATATCGTCAGGTGAATGTGGACTTTGACCACTTACTCTAATAATAGTAATTAACTAATGGTGAATACGAGTATAAAAAGTCCCATTCACTAGTGCGTTTACAAGGACTCGTCAGGTTTACAGTCCCCTTCACTAGTGCGTTTACAAGGAATCGTCAGGTTTACAGTCCCCTTCACTAGTGCGTTTACAGGGGCTCGCCAGGTTTACAGTCCCCTTCACTAGTGCGTTTACAGGGAATCGTCAGGTTTACAGTCCCCTTCACTAGTGCGTTTACAGGGGCTCGCCAGGTTTACAGTCCCATTCACTAGTGCGTTTACAGGGAATCGTCAGGTTTACAGTCCCCTTCACTAGTGCGTTTACAGGGATTCGTCAGGTTTACAGTCCCCTTCACTAGTGCGTTTACAAGGAATCGTCAGGTTTACAGTCCCCTTCACTAGTGCGTTTACAAGGACTCGACAGGTTTACAGTCCCCTTCACTAGTGCGTTTACAGGGGCTCGTCATGTAAACATTCCACAATTCATTATTTTTGAGATATTAGTTTTGTTGTTGTTTTAATTTCATTCCATAGTATGATTACAAGTTGGAACTCGGGCATATTGGAACTACCTTATTTCTCTTGTTATTTCACATTCTCTTTTATCCTTTTCTCTACCGTACATTATTATCATTCCTACCACGAAATAATGATGATGATGAAGATGATAATGATTGATGATGATAATGATTGATGATGATGATAATGATTGATGATGATAATGATTGATGATGATAATGATCGATGATAATTATGATGATGACAATGATGATGATAATGATTGATGATGATTAATGAAGATGATGATCCCAATAATTATAGAACGAGAGGTAGAGGTAGAGGAGGTTAAGTGAAATGCCTCGTCACGAACCTCTATAACGCCAGGCTTAAGGTGGATTATAGGCCCGTGGTTTTATCTGTTGGTAAAGGGATCATCAGAGGTGTCAAGTGGAGTGGTCATTATCCCCTTCCTCCCCCCCTTACTCTCCCTTTACCCTTCTCTTCTGTTCCATCCCCCTTCATACCCTCCCCATCCCCACCTTCCCTCTCCCCTCCTGGCTAAGCACACACACACACACACACACACACACACACACACACACTCCATTATGCTCTCACTGGCTGAACCCCACCTAAGCCACTGTGATTGGTCAGCTGTGTTCTTGTATTGATAGTTTGTCATTTTTCTTTTGATTGAACTATGATGATGATGATGATGATGATGATGATGATGATGATGATGATGATGATGATGATCTTGTTGTTCTTGTTATTGTTGTTCTTATTGTTGTTTTTCTTCTTCTTCTTCCTCTTCTTCTTCGTAACCAAACCTAACCTAACCCTAAATATCAAAGGTCAAAGGTCAAACGTTGATCTATTCCCCCCCCCACCCCACGGACCCAGGAAGTATCAGGGGCACTTTTAAAATCAAGGACGGAATGATAACATGTCTGAGTGTAACTTTCTTTCCCTTCCCCGGGTACGTTGTGGAGTGTCCGTGGTGACCGTCAAGTGTACGTTGGGGATTCCTCGATTCTAGATCAAGTACGTACGTTTAACAAGGTCCGTGAATCTAACCCAAGTACATTATGTAGTTCTTGAATTTAACCAAGTACAATGGGAGGTCCGACAAAGATATACACAAATAAACAGACAGACAGACAGACAGGCAGGGTGACAGGAGGGGGGGTCCTAGACTCTGATCTGCTTAAGCAATGGAGAAATCTATGTTGTTTGGCTCCTAAAAATTGCTGTTGGTGAAGTGAAGGTGGTCAAGTTCAGTGCCATGCTGTGTAATGAAGGCTTATGTATACACTGTACTTAACGGAGAGTCACACACACACACACACACACACACACACACACACACACAACAATGCACCTTTGGGTATGAAGGAATCGCTAGACCAGGAGTGCAAGACTCGGGATAAGGGAAATAAGCAAAACTTAACTCCAGATGACCATTTCTCCATCATTTTTCCGCCTATTGACCAAAGTCTCATTCAGAGTACCTTGTTGTATGTGTCTGCTGGGGGGGTAAGGGTGAGTGTGTGGTTGTCAAATCACCGTCATCAAAGTGGTCATTAATGGTACTCAAAGGGTCAAACCATATTACTCAAGGGGTTAAACCATATTACTCAAAGGGTCAAACCATATTACTCAAAGGGTTAAACCATATTACTCAAGGGGTTAAACCATATTACTCAAAGGGTTAAACCATATTACTCAAAGGGTTAAACCATATTACTCAAAGGGTTAAACCATATTACTCAAAGGGTTAAACCATATTACTCAAAGGGTTAAACCATATTACTCAAAGGGTTAAACCATATTACTCAGAGGACTATTTAAAATGTATTGAAAAAAAATAGCTAAGAAATGACTTAAAACTTTATTGGAGAAAAACAAAATCAACTTAGACATTATTTAAACTTAATTGAATAATCCGCAAAAGTTTTATCCTCAACACACACAGTTTATCAAGAGTCAGTAAGAAGTGAGTGTGTGGCATATAAAATCGTTTAATGTTTTATTGCAGACCCGCCACAGGAGATTCACCTTCACTAAGTATTATCCATTAACGTGTGTGTGTGTGTGTGTGTGTGTGTGTGTGTGTGTGTGTGTTTTTATCGACTTGCTTAGTTTACAAATACAAGGGCAGGACACAAGATTCTTCATTCGTGGTGATCATGGTTTTATCTGGCTTCCCATTATGATTCTATATACGTTCTTTACACACACACACACAGGGAGAAACCTTTGTACTTTTAACTCAGTTTATGGGTGTAATCGACCGGCTCCCCCCTCCCCCTCCTCACCTATCATGCCAGGTCCCCATTACAATAATAGGACCTACAAATAGGATCACTCATGGGGAGGTGGGAGGAGATAACAAATGTTAAAGTCGTTAAGGCTCTACCTCTCAGGGGCGTAGTTACAGGTTGTTAGTGGGTTCTTTAAATGATTGTGGGGCTCTGATTGCCTGAGTAAGTTGACTGGGAGGATGTGTCCTTGTGGGTGTTGGGAGGAGACAGGAAGAGATTGTCGGGGGCTGAGAGGTGTGTGTGTGTGTGTGTGTGTGTGTGTGTGTGAAGGACAGTAGGAGACAGGAGATATAGTGGAAAGAGAGAAATGGGAAGGCAGAGAGACAGGCGTGTGAGTGTGAAGCGACTGACAGGAGAGACAGGAAGCGACTGACAGGAGGGGTAGGAAGCGACTGGTGTTAACTGGAATATAACTGTGAGAAACTGACAGACAGGAGAAGGCGAAAAAAGAGGAGGTGTGGGGAGGTGGTGAGAACCGTCTGGTGTTGACTGGAGTGAAAAGGACCTATGGACCCTGGAGAACGAGGAGGAAAAGGAAGAGGAGGAGAGGGCGAAAGGAGAAGGAGAAATATGTTTGTGGTGAGGATGTTGTTGTTGTTGAGGTGGTGGTGAGTGTTGGTGGAGCTGAGTTGAAGTTACGTATAGGCGACAAGTTGAACAAGTGATGACACCGACACAACTCTGAATCCCCACCTGAAGTCCTTTTAAAAAATACGAGTTTGTACAGAATAAATTTTTGACCAAGAAGTTTTAGATAACATTCGGATGATAAAGATTCCGGCTTATATGAATGCCCTAACCTAACCTAACCTAACCTAACCTAACCTAACCTAACCTAACCATACAATAGATATGAATGAATCTTGACATTTATTTACCTCACATACCTAATAAGCTACAATAAACAAATAAGTACGTACTAACTCACGTCATTCGATAGGTTCGTTGTAGTCCAAATCTTCGTTGAGTTATGATTCTCTTACCTGAAAAAATAACGAAAAGAAGGTTACGTTAGGTCAGGTCAGGTCAGGTCAGGTCAATGTAGTGACCCATGAATTTAAGATCTTTAGTTATATACATTAATAACTTGTGATCGTCAAGGTATGTAAACTAAGAAATGAATTCAAGTTCAGACACAAACACACATACAGACGAACAGACGAACAGAACCCCCACGCTACCCGTCTGACACAAACACACACAAACACACATGGCCCCCAATACACCCCCACGCTGCCCGTCTGACACAAACACACACAAACACACATACAGACGCTCCATACACCACGCCACCCGTCTGACACAAACACACATGACGCTCAATACACACCCACTACCGTCTGACACTAAACAAACACACATACAGACGCTCCCAATACACCGCCACCGTCTGACACAAAACACACAAACACACACATACTGACGCTCCCTACACACACCGTCCTTCGTACAACACATACACACATCTGACCTTCCACCCACACACCCGTCTGCACAAACCACACCACATACCACGCATCCCAATACACCCGTCTGACACAACACACAAACACATACAGACGCTTACACACCCGCCACCGTCTGACACAAACACACAACAACACCTGACGCTCTATACACCACCACCCGTCTGGCCTGACACACAAACACATACAACATCCCCAATACACCCCCTGCACCCGTCTGACACAAACACACACAAACACACATACAGACGCTCCCAATACCACACACCCCACATACATGAAGGTAGTGTAATTTATCTCAACTTGTGTAATTCGTTTGTCAGCTCAGCGCGGCTCACTATTCCCCTTGCAGAGCTTTGCTCCTGAAGGCCCTCAGGTCGAGGCTACACCAACGGCAAACTGTTACTCGATTGACTGTGAGGAGCCAATGGGTGGAGACGTCTTAAAATTGTTTGTTTCCCTGGCTGTAGGCATCTTGTGAGGGAGGGCGAGGGAAGGGGTGTTATTGGGAAGAGAGGGTAGGGGGTGTTATGTGGGGAAGGAAAGGAGAGGAGGTGTATAAAGGGTAGCTCTGATGTTTGAAAACTGAAACATTATTATTTTTTTTATTTTTATTTTTGTGTGTATGTATTTACATGTCTGACTTTTTCTGGGATTTACACCCCTATTTTTATGTCTGGATACAGCCACAACATGTCTGTACCACTGTTCATAGAGTCAGTGTGTCATAAATTTCTGGACTTTGTAGAACAGAGAACTCTCTCTCTCTCTCTCTCTCTCTCTCTCTCTCTCTCTCTCTCTCTCTCTCTCTCTCTCTCTCTCTCTCTCTCTCAACACTTCCCTTCCCATAGATTACAAGTTTCCTCCTATGTTACTTCACGGGCCTAATACTTTCACTCTTAAGTTTGTTTCCCTCTGCCACTCTGCACCTTACTTCCTCCTGCCTTCCTCATCATCATTACAATATTACAAGATTTCTAGTTAATTTATGTCACACACACACACACATTGTGTTTTTTGGTTCAATAGTTTTCAATCCTGGCTCTCTCTCTCTCTCTCTCTCTCTCTCTCTCTCTCTCTCTCTCTCTCTCTCTCTCTCTCTCTCTCTGTCTGTCTCTCTTGCATCATGGATCAATAAATAAACACATAAACACACAAATAACCCCCATATTTGTCCAGAAAGTGATGGTGAACTTAGTGTACAATATGTTACCATTGGTGTTATTGTGTGTGTGTGGCCTCAAACATCTCTGATCCTCTGCCAGCAACAAATTGATAAATTCGACTCAGATCTACTTTTTTTTTTTTTCGATAGTTTTCAGCAAGTATGTGTGTGTGTGTGTGTGTGTGTGTGTGTGTGTGTGTGTGTGTGTGCGTGTGTGTGTGTGTGTGTGTGTGTGTGTGTGTGTGTGTGTGTGTGTGTGTGTGGGTTAATCCATACCACGAAACCTGGTAATATCCAATTAAAAAATAATAGGGCGGTCAAGCAGGATATTAAACCACGTAAACAAGGATATTAAACCACTATAACACCAGGATATTAAACCACTATAAACTCTTCTTTCCTCCCCCTCCCCTCTTCTCTCCCTTCCCTCATCCCTCCTCTCTCCTTTCCCTTCCCCTCACCTCTTCTCCTCCTTCCCTCACCTCACCTCTTCTCCTCCTTCCCTCACCCCTCACCTCTCTCCTCCCTTCTCCCCTCCACCTCTTCTCCTCCCTTCCCTCACCCCTCACCTCTTTTCCTCCCTCCCCTCCTCTTCTCCTCCTTCCTTCACCCCTCCCTCTTCTCCTCCCTTCCCTCACCCCTCCTCTCTCCTCCCTCCCTCACCCTCCACCTCTTCTCTCCCCCTCACCCTCACCTCTCTCTCCCTTTTTTCCCTCCCTCTTCTCCCTCCCACCCTCACCCCTCCTCCTTTCCTCCTTCCCTCCCTCCTCTTCTCTCCTTCCTCCCCCTCACCTCTTCTCCTCCTTCCTCCCCCTCACCTCTTCTCCTCCTTCCCTACCCCTCACCTCTCCTCTCCCTTCCCTCACCCCTATCTTCTTCTCCCTTCCCTACCCCTCCCTCTTCTCCCCTCCCTTCCCTCACCCCCCTCACCTCCCTCCTCCCTTCCCTCTCCCCCTCCCCCTCTTCTCCCTTACCCTCACCTCTTCTCCTCCTTTCTTCCTCCCCTCTTCTTCTCCCCTTTACTATCCATGGTCGTTACTCATTTTATCTTATTTACTCTCCTTTTCCTTTCTCCTTTTAATTTTGTCTGTTCTTACTATGTATTTCTTTACTCATTCCTTCATTTCACTGTTTAATTCATATTTTTTTTTTTTATTTTTTTTATCCTTTTTTCACTAATTTCTTGTTTTTTTGTGTTTTTTCCTGTGTTTATTCAATGTTTTTTTCTATTCGTGATGGTCTCTCTCTCTCTCTCTCTCTCTCTCTCTCTCTCTCTCTCTCTCTCTCTCTCTCTCTCTCTCTCTCTCTCTCTCTCTCTCATAATATGTTTCTCCCCCTCACCTCATTAAACCAACCTCCCTCCCCTCACCAAACCACCTTCCCCTTACTTCATTAAACCACCCACTCACCTCATTAAACCATCCTCCCTCCCCTCCCCTCCCCTTCCCTCCCCCTTCCTCCCCTTCCTCTCACCAATTTCAATCTGTTAATCGTTTATAAGACCAATCCATATATCGGAAAACTTGTAGAATTAAGTGCAGTGTTAAGTAAAGTACCCCACCCCTCTCCTCTTTTCTCTTCTCTTCCTCTCATTCTTCTTCCTTCTCCCCTCAGCTCCTCCTCCTCTTCCTCCTACTTCTCCTCCTCCTCTTCTCTTCCTCTTGTTCTTCTGTCTTTTCCTCCTCGGCTCCCCCTCCAGCCTTTCAACCTCTCTCCTCCCCTCGTGTTCTCTCTCTTTCTCCGTTGCTGCCTCTCTCCCGCCCTTCATCTCCTCCCTTTTCTCTCTTTTTCTCTCTACCTCCATCCTTTCAATTCTCCCTATCTTCCTATATCCTTCCCTCTCTACCCCGTTTCTCCTTCTCTCCTCTCCCACTCCCCCTCCCCCACACCCCTACCCCTCTCCCCTCTCCAATACACCACCCCTCTCCACACCCCTCCCCTTCCCACCTCCCCTCCCACACCCCCAGATATACAACAACCTCACTGTGTTTCTCTTCACCGCATGAACTCTGGCACAGGTGAGTTCCCACTGGGATTAACTAATTTCGTTTTACAATTGAGGAACATCACTACAGTACATAAATCAGGAGTTTGTTTATTATTTTAACAATAGAGGATGGTGCTGTTCTTATATCTATCAGTGCGGGCTCTTATGGGCTGTATTTTGTTGTAGTGGCGGACTGCGCGAGTTGGGTGGGGGCTGCCGGTGGCAGGAGGTGGCGATGGCAAGGGTGGTGCAGTGGTCCACTGCAAACCTTTCCAGTGCTTAGTGGTGGGAGTCACTGAGGGATGTGTGTGTGTGTGTGTGTGTGTGATTCCATAATTTCCATCCACACGATCATACCCCACATATTCTCACCCACACTGATACTTCACAACACCCTCACCCACACCCCAACACACCCTCACCCACACCCACAACACCCACACACCATCATCAGCTCCTTAATATAACAATAATCACCAACACATCTGGGTCTGTCACCGTAGGGAATAACACAGAAAAAATACATTACTATGGAACTCGTCTGAAATCTAAGTCACAACCACATACGAAACCTCACACAAAAACTACCCGCGTATATTTGATCGAGTTATCGTGTTTACAGTGATGAGTGACCTCTGTATAGGGAGAACGAGACATAAGTGGTCATACTCCTTATATTTAAAGGCATAACACTGATTAATGAACTTGATTGAGATCTTTGTGGGTTGAAGACACCTGGTATGTTTCATTGTTATGCGGTGTTATTTTTTCAAGTTATCGTGTGGACAGTGTTGGACGAACGTTACACAGAGAAGTATAAGTACCCATAACGTCTTGAAATATGGAGACAAAGTACTAATTATCGAACTGGTATGAGGTTTGTTTAGGTTTAATCCGTGGATTAAGTTTTATCGACATCCATTGATATTTGTTCAAGTTATCGTGTGGACAGTGGCGGACTAACCTTACACAGAGAAGCAAAGGCGGAGGAAATTCTCTGAAATACGGCGGCGACTTACTGATTATCAAACTCATTCGATAGGTTCCACATTAGGCAGCATTGTTGTCAAATATCTTCAGTAGACATAGGTCACAGTCGTATGGTAACAGTCGTAATAGGTAACAGTCGTAATAGGTAACAGCCGTAATAGATCACAGTCACAATGGGTCACAGTTTTAATGAGGGTCACGTTCACCTGTCGGACGAACGGACATTCACACAGACGCACAACCATCCTCAGGTCACCTCTAGCTGATGTACACAGTATTCCTGCAGCTCAACGAGGAAATTTTACACGAGATCACTATATATGTGGCAAGGAATCACGGAGAGAGAGAGAGAGAGAGAGAGAGAGAGAGAGAGAGAGAGGAGAGAGAGAGAAATGCAGAAATGTCCAGATGAAATGAGAAATATTCACTAAGATATTCGTGTATTCTAATGAAGAGGGAAGGCCGGGGAGGAGTGGTGGGCCAGGGGAGAGAGAGAGAGAGAGAGGAGGGAAGAGTGCGAGAGAGAACAGTGAAAGGGAGTGAAAGGAGTAACATAGAAGTGTATAGAGAGGGACTATTGCTTACACAGAACCACCCTACCATCAATTCGCCTTTGTTGTGTGATCCGAAAGTCTCAGTGCCTCTCCTTCGTTATACCTCCGGCAGCAGGGGAGAGATAGATGCGAGGAAACAGTATCCATCTATCCCTTCGTCAGTGTGTGTGTGTAAAGAATACGTCTGTGTTTTATGACGAGAAACAGTCCAACATTTAATTATTTTAACTAAGAGATTCAATTTGGTACACTGGCTCTCACACTAGCAACAGCACCCACACCCTACAACACCCTCATCCACACCCCACAACACCCTCATCCACACCCTACAACACCCACACCCTACAACACCCTCATCCACACCCTACAACACCCACACCCACACCCCACAACACCCTCATCCACACCCTACAACACCCACACCCTACATAATAATGAGATTTAAGTTAGGGTGTCTAATCTTCAGGTCATATAAGTTAGGGTGACTAATCTTCAGATGATCATATACATTTCCACGACCTGGGTTAAAGACAAAATCATTTCCATCTGTTCTCTTCCATTATAACCAACTACCTACTCCTTCCTTTCCTCTCCCGTTCCATTTACTTCTTTATTCTCCTCCTTCCCGTCACATCAAACGCTTTGCATCTTCTTCTCTTCCTCTTTATCCACTTTTCTGCTCTCTCGTCTTTTGATTGCATCTTTGGTATATTTTTTCCCTTCCTCATTTCCATTCCTCCTATATTTTCCCTTCACTCGTTTGCCTTATCTTCGCTTTTATCTTCTCGCGTCTTTTCCTTCTCCTTCTTCTATTTTCTCCTAATTCCCTTGTTCGTAAGTCCTTATGCCACTGTTCCTCGTCACCACCGCACCCACACACTGATACCACCATCTGAGGGGGGGAGGGGGGAAAGAGTGAGGGGGAAGGAAGTTAGAGAAAAGTATGTTATTCCTCTCTCCTTTACTCTACCCCCCCCTTCTCCTCCTTTCTCCTTCACTCTCTCCTTCCTCCCTTCCCTCTTTCACATCTCTCCCTTCACTCTCTTATACTTCCTCCCTCTCCCATCCTCTCCCATACCTTGTTCATTCCCTCTTCCCTCTCACTTTTCCTCCTTTACTCCCTTATTTTTCCTTCAACTTCCAGTGCCTCCCTCCTTCCTCCCTCACCACCTCCTTCTCTCCCTCCCTCCTTCCTCCCTCCACCCCTCCCTCCCCTCCACCCACCTCCCTCCTCCCCTCTAAACAAGACTTTATTACTCTCTCTCTCTCTCTCTCTCTCTCCCCTGCGTCATCACCCTTACTGCTTCCTTCCTTCCTTCCTTCCTTCCTGTCTCCCACCCACCACCCGTCTTTCCCTCACTACTGTCTCCCGACCGTCAATTCACCCGTCAACGTGATATTTGTAACGGTAGTGTCCAAGTCATTGACAGAGATGAAAAACTAGAATCTTTTATGGTGAATGAATATGGTAGTTGTTGTAGTTACGATGGTAGTAGTTGTGGTTTATTGGTGGTTGTAATTGTTGTAATATTGGTGATGGTGATTGTGATTGGTTTCATTAACTCCTCACAACACCACTACCACCAACAATCACCAACCACCTCACATGATTCACCCAACTCCATTACCACCACTACGCATCACCACCTACCACCATCCTCACCACTACGCATCACCACCTACCACCATCCTTACCACTACGCATCACCACCTACCACCATCCTCACCACTACGCATCACCACCTACCACCATCCTCACCACTACGCATCACCACCTACCACCATCCTCACCACTACTATCTACCACCACCCCTACCTCCCCCCCCTGCAGGAAGCAGGCCGTCATCTCCTACGTAATTATTACACCAACCCATGGACAGAACTTGTGAATCCTGGTAGCACTCTATTGATTTACGAGAGACAATTATTATTTTTTTATTTATTTTTCAACATCTCGACTATTTCTCAGGTCGTCGTGGCAAGAGCCATTACATATATACCTGTATCTTCTAATTAATGGGTAAACCAGTATATTTATTTCATTCTTCGGTGATCAACTAAAATGCTTAATTAGTTTCCGTAGTTGAATCAATTTACTCGTTACAGATATGCGAAACTTAGAAAGAAAAGGTTATGGGAAAAAAAAATATATACCTATTTTTTTTGTTTCAGAAAGAATACCGCTCTTCTCTCTCTCTCTCTCTCTCTCTCTCTCTCTCTCTCTCTCTCTCTCTCTCTCTCTCTCTCTCTCTGTCCCTATTTACCATTCACACTCCCTATCTCGGCCTTCCGGCGATAAGGGGACGACCATCATTATACCACCTACCTATTCTACCCCTATTGATTCCCCCTCTGTTCAGTCTCCCCTCTCTCTCCTCCCCTCTCTCTCCTCTTGGCTCCCCTAAGCTTCCTTCCTCTCCCCTCACCCTGTTTCTCTTCCCATTTTTCCTCCCTATTCCCTAGGTTCTCTTTGTCTCGCTCTTATTTTCTTTCTCCTTTCTCTATTTATCTCTCAATTTTCTCCCTATTCTCTCTCCTCTTTTTTTTATCTCCTCTTTGCCTCTTTATTTAGTTCCTTTATTCTTTCCTTCCTCCCTTCATTTCCCCCTCCTTCCTCTTCTCTTTCTCTCTCCTTTCATCCTCCTCTTCGTATTCTCACTTCCTCTCCCTCTTTTCCTCTCCAAATCCTCCCTCTTCTTCACCTCCTTCTCCCCTTCCTCTCTCCCCTCTTGGCTCCCCTTGCCATATTACCCCAATTTGCCACATTCTCGCCTTGGGGGAAGGAGTCGGGTCGGGTCAGGTAGGGAGTCGAGTCGGGTCGGCTCCCCTCTCTCCCTCCTTCCCTCCTTCTCTCCCTCCCTCCCTACTTCCCTCCCTCCTTCGCTACAAGAATTCCACGCTCGTCGATCTATTAAATGTATCCAATATATACTTTGTGGATGTATGAAATGTATAATATTGTTTAATGTATAACTACGAATTGTGGATATATTTTACATTGAGGAAATATTGGTGTGTGGATGTATAAGTGGATATCTTTGTGGATATATTTACTAAACTAACTTAATCTAATCTAAGCTAATCTAACTTAACCTACCCAAACCTAACCTCTCTCTCTCTCTCTCTCTCTCTCTCTCGAGTACAATGGCCCAACTCTTTAAACACAATGACCATTCCTTGAGTACGATGATTCAAGCTTCAAGTGAATCATATAATCGTACTCAAGGATTTAAGTCAACGTAGTCTAGAGTTTAAGTCATTGTACTCAAGGATTTAAGTCAACGTAGTCTAGAGTTTAAGTCATTGTTACTCAAGGATTTAAGTCAACGTAGTCAAGAGTTT
>NW_024721277.1:0-10000 GCF_018991925.1 Homarus americanus | reverse complement strand
ACTAACGCTTGATCGAGCTGAGAGCCTTGGACTGGTGCCTGGGGTCTATGTCGAGCGGTGCATTATTGCCATGTGATCTGTTGTACCTGTGTGTGTGTGTGTGTGTGTGTGTGTGTGTGTGTGTGTGTGTGTGTGTGTGTGTGTGTGTGTGTGGTAGCAAGAAGCATAAATCTACTGAAATTTCCTTAATTTGATCATGACTGGGGAGCGTCAATGTAATGTCAATTCCGAGAGTAAATATTATTGAAGGTACTAGACTGTGCATCGTATAAAAGGTGGAGGCGAAACATGACAATTATGTTACTAAGAATACTTTCACCAAATTCCATCTCCCCAAAAGATACCAAAAATTACAAAATAATATAAAAATCATAGTTTACCTTATATGTGAAGCTGAGATGGCAGTAATGATGTCACTAGTTACCCTCCTCTGTCTTCCCCCATCAAACTTTCTTCACTTTTCTTCACTTTGTCTTCATTACATCTTGAGGTGAAATGACATACAAAAAAAATACTACTCATCTGTGCTGCCTACAACACAACACAGACACTAGGCACCTACCCTGTAAACATGTGTGTTAGTAGAACAGAACCCTAACATACAGCACAACATTTAACAAGCCTTGATGTGTCTCACTACCTGAAGTTGGCACCGTTATACGTTTCCAGCACTGGCGGGGCAGGTGTTAGTACAGTACAGTATAACAAACAAAGTCTAATATCCTCCCCTGACACATCGAGGCTCACGGGTCAACAAATCACAAATCTGTGGTTTATGGACCTGCAATTCTATATATAAACTCAAACTTAATGACCCAATTAATTTAAACACATAATTACCCTTAAATTTAGAGGTGGTGATTCTAAAACTCCAACACATTATTAAGTTACGTTAATTAAGTTTCTAAACAGGTAAATTATCACTTTACCTTAACCCTTCTTGGTGCATCGTGGACAAGGAAGCACCCAGCTGTCACCAGTTCCTCCCTGTAAGGCAAAGCAATATTAGATGCAGAGTTTAACACCATCTAACACCACTTAACACCATTTAACACCATTTAACACCACTTAACACCATCTAACAACATTTAACACCATCTAACACCATTTAATGCCATTTAATACCATTTAACACCATCTAACACCATTTAACACCATCTAACACAATCTAACATCATCTAACACCACTGAACACCATCTAACACCATCTAACACCACTGAACACCATTTAACACCATCTAACACCATTTAACACCATCTAACACCATTTAACACCATTTAACACCATCTAACACCATTTAACACCATCTAACACCATCTAACACCACTGAACACCATTTAACACCATCTAACACCACCTAACACTATTCTCTCCTTATCGTAAGAAAACGTATAAAAAATTTTGTAATTTTTCAGTGGTCTGGGAGTTATATCATAAAGGGTTAATTCCCAATTATCGAGACATTATTTATTGACACCTTTATCATCTGTTTCTCTTTCTCTTGTTGCGTATTTTAATAATGTGAGCCTCTCTCTCTCTCTCTCTCTCTCTCTCTCTCTCTCTCTCTCTCTCTCTCTCTCTCTGCACACACACACACATACACACTTACAGGAAACTATTCTAAGACAATTATTTCGCCATCGATTCAGTATAAACCTAGCCTAACCTTTAGATGAATTAAACCCTTAACATGGATTAAACCTTTTACATGGATTAAACCCTTTAGATGGATTAAACCCCTTAGATGGATTAAACCCTTGGATTAAACCCCTTAGACTTATTAAACCCTTGGATTAAACCCTTGGATTAAACCATTTAGATGGATTAAACCCCTTAGACTTATTAAACCCTTTCGATGCATTAAACCCCTTAGATGGATTAAACCCTTGGATTAAACCCCTTAAAACTAGATCGGGTTAGACATGGCAGTTTTCATCTCTGGTTGGCGTGACTGATGCGGACAATATGGAACATTAGTTGAACATAATGCGTCTCATCACGTTAATGGCTTCCTCCAAGTGATCACATGGGTCTAGGGTTCTCTCCCTCTGTCTGTCTCTCTCTCTCTCTCACCCTCTTTCCCTCCACCAGCCCCCCCATCTGCCCTCCCACCAGCCCCCATCTGCCCTCCCTCCACCCAGCCCCCCATCTCCCTCCACCAACCCCCTCCCATCACCCCTCCTTTTTCAGTCCCCTACCATTTTACCTCCCCTACATCCAAGACCACTCCTCCTCTCCTCCCAGACAGTGTTGGGGCTGGGGAGGCCTGGGGGTAAATGGGGGAGGAGTCTACTACTACGTCCGTGATGTGGCAAGGATTCCATACTGTGTACGTGATGCACGGGAGAATCAACTATGTATGGCCCAATGGAGCTGTTCTTCTTGCTAGCCGGGGTGACATCCTCCTACAGCTCTCAGACACACGTTCCTCAGGGCAGTGTTTCGTGGAGAAGGGGTGGGGAGGAGTGGAGGAGGGAGGCGCGTAATGGAGGGAGGGAGGTGGGGAGGAAGGTGGGAAGGAAGTAAATAAAAAATATTTGCCAGTGACGTAACTCTGACGTAACTCTGACGTAACTCTGACGTAACTCTGACGTTCACGAGTCTTACTGTACATTATTTACTTTTTTTTCGTATTTTTGTCTATTTTTTGGGGGTTAATTTGTTGTGTTACTATTTATTATTTATTTTCTTATAACATCATTATTATTTTTGTATGATTGTTGTGGTAATTTAACTATTATTTCTACCAGATTAAGGGATGGTATATTTGTTCACTCTATTTCCTAACCTAACCTAACCTAACCCAACGAGCTTAAGAATCCTGCGGGACACACACACACACACACACACACACACACACACACACACACACACACAGTACATACAATTACCCCACATAAGCAATTCTCAAGAGACACAACTCACTAAGGATTCCTCGGAAGACACACGGGAGCGATTTACCACACAGGAGGCAGTTCATGGTTAAGCGAGATGGACTGGTGAAATGGCTTTAAGGTCCGGCCTGGTGGATGGATGGATGGATGGATGGATGGATGGATGGATGGATGGATGGATGGATGGGTGGATGGATGGATGGATGGATGGATGGATGGATGGATGGATGGATGGATGGATGGATGGATGGATGGATGGATGGATGGATGGAGGGATGGATGGATGGATGGATGGGTGGATGGGTGGATGGATGGATGGATGGAGGGCCTGGTTCTTGAGAGGGATAGACGGGTGGATGGACAATCTCAGGTCCCGGTTCTTACGACGTACGAACGAGTGGACGTTTAGACAGACAATCACAACTCCTGGTTCTAAAGACGATGGAAGGATAGACGGACATTTAAAGCTCCTGGTTCTTACGACGGACGAACGGACAAGACGGATAGACGGATGAGGTGGCAGCCAAGGAGCCACTAGGAGCAATAATACCAAGTGTTTCCTATACGGTTTCATGACTAATCTACGTCGTTAGAAGCGGGCCCATTGATCTTCGCCTTAATAGCTGGCAATAACTGGGATTATTCCGAGGAAACTCTATTTTATAGTCGGTGACGCTCATTCCATTACTTAACTCTCCTCTGATTGTCTTCTTCCCAGTCATCAAACACTTCTCTGGGGTTAAGACACTCAGATCTTTATCTCTCTGGGGTTAAGACAATCAGATCTTTAGCTCTCTGGGGTTAATGCATTCAGATCTTTATCTCTCTGGGGTTAATCTCTTGGGTTAAGACAATCAGATCTTTATCTCTCTCTGGTTAGTGCACCCAGATATTTATCTCTCTGGGGTTAAGACACTCAGATCTTTAGCTCTCTGGGGTTAATGCATTCACATCTTTATTTATCTGGGGTTAAGACACTCAGATCTTTATCTCTCTGGGGTTAGGTTAGGGACCTTATTCTGACTGGGGTTTATTAGAGCTGGGGTCTATTAAAACTATGGTCTATTAGTACTGGGGTCTATTAAAACTATGGTCTATTATGCTAAGTCTAATAGAACGTAAATTGCGTCGAACTGAAGTCTATATTAGAACTGGGGTCTGCTAGAGACTGGGCCCATTCGAACTACAGAAGTCCTAATAGAACTGGGGTCTAGCATAACACTAGGGTCTATTGCACTGGGCCCATTCGAACTGGGGTCCTACCAATGCTTTCAGGGCCATTCGAACTGGGGTCTGTGTACTTTGGGGCCATTCGAACCAGGTCAGCACTTGGGCCGGGCTCGAACTGGGTCTGTGTCTTTCAGGGCCCATTCAGACTGGGGTCTCTGTGGCACTGGGGCCCCATTCAGACAGGGTCTATTAGCACTGGGGCCCATTCGAACTGGGGTCTATTAGCACTGGGGCCCATTCGAACAAGTCAACCATAGTCTAGGATGACATAAATTTAACGCCAGTAGTGGGAGCGTCTTCAACCGTCTCCTCGATGTAACTCAGTAGCCCCATCTCACTCCGAGGCTTCACTCTCTCTCCAAGGCTTCACTTTCTCTCCAAGGCTTCACTCTCTCTCTCTTAGGTTTCATTCCGAAGCTTCACTCTGTCTCCGAGGCTTCACTCTCTCTCCGAGGCTTCACTCTCTCTCCAGGGCTTCACTCTCTCCAAAGCTTCACTCTCTCTCTCTCTCTCTTAGGTTTCACTCTCTCTGAAGCTTCACTCTCTCTCCGAAGCTTCACTCTCTCTCTCTTAATTTTCACTCCGAAGTTTCACTCTGTCTCCGAGGCTTCACTCTCTCCGAAGCTTCACTCTCTCTCCGAAGCTTCACTCTCTCTCCGAGCCTTCACTCTCTCTCCGAAGCTCCAATCTCTCCCCGAAGCTTCACTCTCTCTCCGAAGCTTCACTCTCTCTCCTCCTTAATGATTTATTGATCGGCCGAGCGGGGATTGGCTACGTCCTTGCAGTCATTCACTCGTTTTCCAAATACCGACAGCCAATTGGTCATCATGCTCCCTGGTCCGGGCACATGGTCATGCTCCCTAACCTAACCTAACCTAACCTAACCTAACCTACAAAGAGCTAAAATAAAAAACCACACACGTAACAGTAATCCAAGTGACATTTAACCAAAGGAGGGGAGGGAAGGGGAGGGAAGAAGTGAGGAGGAAGGGGCAGCAGAGAAAGAGGTGAGAGGAGGAATAACGGAACACGGATTACACCTAATTGCTTCATTTATACTAAGGCTAAGGCAGTGAGCAATGCCCCCCCCAACAGAACGATGGTAATTAAGGTACAAATGACAATATAAAAAAAAACTCACCTGTATAAATGTTTTGGTGAAAATCCTTAATTTTTATGAAGGAAGAATCATAAGGTAAGATGAAGGAACTTAAGAAACGTCCTTCCTCCTCCTCCTCCTTCTAATCCTTCTCCTTCTTCTCCCCCTCCTTCTCTTCCTTCCTCCTCCTCCTTCTAATCCTTCTTCTACTAATCTTTTTCCTCTTCCTCCTCCACCTCCTTCCTCCTCCTCCTTCTCATCCTTCTCCTTCTTCTCCCCCTCCTTCTCTTCCTTCCTCCTTCTCCTTCTCTTAGGTTAGGTTAGGTTTATTCAACACACTCACTAAACACTCACTGAACACAATCACGACACACTTTATCCAACACACTTATCTCATACCTAACACCCGACACACACACTTCACAAGACACACTCACGACACACTTTATCCAACACACTTACTTCACACCTAACACCCGTCACACACACTCACACACACACTTCAGAAGACACACTCACGACACACTTTAAGAGAGGCGGCCAGAGTCAGTGACGGAGGCTGTATTTACACCTTCCCAAATGTTTCTTTAATCACGAAAATTGTGTCGACGGTGTGAGACGACAAACACTCCGGGTGCGTTATGAGTGCGTTTGGTTGGGTTATGAGTGCGTTTGGTTGGGTTATGAGTGTGTTTGGTTGGGTTATGAGTGTGTTTGAATTTGGGTATGAAGTGCGTTTGGTTTAGGTTGCTGAGTGCGTTTGGTTGCAGGTTACAAGTGCGTTTGGTTGGGTTATAGGTGCATTTAGTTGAGTTAGGTACGTTTAGTTGTGTTATGAGTGTGTGGATTGGGTTGTGAGTGGCATGTTGGTTGGGTTTACAGAGTGTGTTATTGTATGAGAAGAGAGAGAGAAAGAAGAGAGAGAGAAGAGAGATATACTAACCCTAACTAACCTAAGCTGTTTTGTGGTATGTATTTGACCGACCAAGAGATGTACACACACACACACACACACACACACACACACACACACACACACACACACACACACACACACACACACACACACACACACACACACACACACACACACACACACACACACACACACACACACATATTTCTGAGAACATTTTTCTTTCGATTTTACTCGGGATACCAGACGGAAAAAACAAAAAAACAAAACAAAAAAAAACAAGGAGGGTGGTTGAGGTAGCTGTAGGGAATTGTTTGTCATTCCATTGAAATTTGAAGCAATCCAGACATGCAGGACTTGGCACAGCGATACCTCCCAACACCCATCTCGACTACACCGATGGAGTTTAGGATTCTTGTATGCGTTTCATTTTTCTTTTTTCCAGAGTGGGGTTAGGGGTAGAAACAAGGCGGAGGGGGAAGGTTAGAGATGTAGAGAGAACTGAGAGAGAACTGAGAGAATGAGAGAGAATTGAGGGAATGAGAGAGAACTGAGAGAATGAGAGAGAACTGAGAGAGAACTGAGAGAGAACTGAGAGAATGAGAGAGAACTGATAGAGAACTGAGAGAATGAGAGAGAACTGAGAGAACTGAGAGAGAACTGAGATAAAACTGAGAGAGAACCGAGAGAGAACTGAGAGAATTTGCTGGTGAATGTTGAGTCTGTCTGTCTGTCTGTCTGTCTATCTGTCTGTCTGTCTGTCTGTCTGTCTAACTTAACCTAACCTAACATTGTAGAAGGAAATTGAAAATTGTATTGGAAGATATGTATATAATATTAGACTTGTGTTTTCTGCCACACACACACACACACACACACACACACACACACACACACACACACACACACACACACACACACACACACACACACACACACACCCCTCCTCCGTCAGTTTAAATATGCACAGGAAACAAATATACACAAATTGAAATACATGATGAGGGTTGGTGGGGAAAGGTTCATGGTCACTCAATTTACAAGTGAATATTGATGAACACTGATGAGCCTGGGAAAAATATACGCCGTTTTGGTCTTAATGTTGATGGGAACATTTGGCAGCAGCTGAGATGAATGCTGTAGAGTTTTTTAAGTGAGAATTTTAGAGAGTTTTTTTTTCGGTTTTATTGAGGGTTTTTTTAATAGTCTAGAGTTATTTTTAATATTTTAATGAGAGAATTTAGTTATATGAACGCCTTTGTGTTTTTAAAATGGACTAGAGTTCTTTTTTATGGGAAATTTTTAGTAAACAGAGATTCAAAAAAAAAAAAAAAAAAAGTAAAATAAAAAATAATAAAAAAAAAAAAAAACTAGAAAAACAAAACAAGAAAAAAACACCGGAATGCTAGGTGAGCGAGACGGACAGAGAAGCGGATATTACCCCGGGCTGTGTGAGTTAACTTGATGGCAAACATAAAACCCAGACTTAACACAGAGGGAAGTTGTAGCCCGCCTCTGATGCCCCGACACTTTAATGGCCCCCACCTGAAGATCACCTGAGGATTAGCCCCCACCCCCCACCCCCGAACCAAATTAAGTTTATTTCCTATCACTAACGTAAAAAACCTAACCTAACCTAACTATGAGAGGGATAAAACACTCCTCTAACGCCATTATAAAGAGGTGTGGAGGAATGGTAATGGCGCGTGAGTAGAGTGCGTCCTGTAAGCCGCATGGCCAGTTAAGGGCAGTGCGGATATAGTATACTGTAGACTAAACTCAATTCTCGGTGGACAATGAGATAGAGAAGTTGGTTAATACACTCGATCTTTTTAAGGGTAACTGAACACGAACCAGTGACCTTTTACAACAGGTGAGAGTGATGTATCCACTCGCCCACCGCACCTACTGGCCTACAATTAACACCTGACAAACGAAGTAAGAACGGCTGACATTATCACTAAACAAACGTCAGGAGACAAGCTGACATTAACACTGAATTAACAGGTTTCCAGAGATGCTGACATTAACATCTCACAAACTTTATCTAACAGAGAGTCTGACATTTGAGCTTCCCCAGCGATATAAATTATGTGTTATAAGTATAGATCAGACAATACAACATACATGATGGCATTCCTGTATACCTGTTAATGTTAAGGGCGGAAAGGTAGGGTAGGCGAAGCAGAGGGAGCTAAGGGGAGGGAGGAGAGGAAGGTAAGGGAGGGGAAAGGTTAGAAAAAGGATCACAAGTGAGAGAGGGAGGGAGGGAGGGAGGAGGGAGGAGGGAGGTGCTCAGCTTGAAGTGGAGGAAGCTGGTTTTAAACCAAATATATAAATGGGGGCAGATGCTAAATATACTTGAGAGGATCAAACTATGGGGAGGAGGAGGGGAGGAAGGGAGGGAGAGAGGGAGGAGGAGGAGGGAGGGAGGAGGCAGGAGGAGGAGGAGGAGGAGGAGAGGAGGAGGAGAGGGAGGAGGAGGAGGGGAGGAGGGAGAGGAGGAGGAGGAGGAGGAGGGGTAGAGGTGGGTGGGGGGAAGAGGAAGGGAGAAGGAGAGAGTGTTTATATTTGTTCCTGTTGGATGAAAAAAATAAAGAGTTTTGATTTTGAGATAAAGTTTTTGAGTGTCTTTAGATTAGGTTAGGTTAGGTTAGGTTAGGTTAGGTTAGGTTAGGTTAGGTTAGGTTAGGTTAGGTTAGATTACGTTAAGATCTACAAGCCAGATATGAACACAGCTCTTTCAATTTCCGAGGTAAGCTGTAGCCTTTTATAGCCAGACAGACAGACAGACAGACAGACAGACAGACAGACAGACAGACAGACAGACAGAAAGACAGACAGACAGAAAGACAGACAGACAGAAAAGCCACTGACCACTCAACGTTATCCCGCCACCCTGAGTAAGGATTAAACAAAGTGAGCAGGACAAGAGGGTATACTGTACAAGAGGAAGGGAGCCGAGTGTACTCTTGTAGACTTATATGAAGGAAGTTGATATAATTAACACTTTTGACTAGATCATTCCGAGACGTGTGTGTGTGTGTGTGTGTGTGTGTGTGTGTGTGTGTGTGTGTGTGTGTGTGTGTGTGTGTGTGTGTGTGTGTGTGTGTGTGTGTGTCATGGCCATCAAATACCACCACCTTCTTCAATATCATCCCAATCACCACCACTACCACCACCAATCACCACCATCACCATCAATCACCACCACTATCACCATCACCACCAAGCACCATCACTGGAATAATAACAAAGCAATAATAGGATTTTTGGTCAGGTGTTCAACAGGTAGACTACACAACGCTTCGACACCCTCTACACTGTGGGGGTTCTTCAGTGAGGCTCTATCTGAGAGTCTCGTAACAGGGAGACTATCCAGGGTTAAGAGCCGAGGCAGAAATGAGAGTCTAGTAACAGGGAGACTATCCAGGGTTAAGAGCCGAGGCAGAAATGAGAGTCTAGTAACAGGGAGACTATCCAGGGTTAAGAGCCGAGGCAGAAATGAGAGTCTAGTAACAGGGAGACTATCCAGGGTTAAGAGCCAAGGCAGAAATGAGAGTCGAGGTTAAGAGTCCAGGTAAAAGTGGGGCTACGAATTAAAGAGTCCCAGCAGAAATAAGACTCAATCTAGGTTAAGAGTCCAAAATGATAAGAGGTTTTAACTAACACAGAGTCCAGTAGGATTAAGACTCTACCGAACACAAGGAGTCCAACAGAGTCCATCAGAGACTCTCTCTCTCTCTCTCTCTCTCCACACCTCAGGGTCCCTACAGCAGACTATGACCCCTGTGATGGCTCTCTCTCTCTCTCTCTCTTGGTCACCTCCTTCCCTCACCCCGTTGAAGGCAAACTTGATC
>NW_024721276.1:0-6644 GCF_018991925.1 Homarus americanus | reverse complement strand
CCGTCACTATAGGTTATAACAGTCACCACAACCATCACTGTATGTTATAAAAGTCACCACCACAACCATCACTGTATGTTATAACAGTCACCACCACAATCATCACTGTAGGTTATAAGTCACCAAAACCATCACTGTATGTTATAAAAGTCACCACCACAACCATCACTGTAGGTTATAACAGTCACCACCACAACCATCACTATAGGTTATATTAGTCACCACCATAACCATTACTGTAGGTTATAACAGCCACCATCATAACCATCACTATATGTTATAAGAGTCACCACCATAACCATCACTATAGGTTATAACAGCCACCACCATAACCACCACTATAAGTTTTAACAGTCGCCACTACATTCATCACTGTAGGGTATAACAGTCATCACCATAACCTTTACTGTATGTTGTAACAGCCACCACCATAAAAATCACTATAGGTTATAACAGCCACCACCATAACCATCACTATAGGTTATAAGAGTCACCACTACAACCATCACTGTAGGTTATAACAGGCACCACCACAACCATGACTGTACAGTAGGTTTTAACAGCCGCCATCACAACCATCACTACAGTTTATAACAGTCACAACCACAACCATCACTGTAGGTTATAACAGTCACCACAATCATCACTGTAGGTTATAACAGTCACTACAACCATCACTGTATGTTATAACAGTCACCACCACAACCATCACTGTAGGTTATAACAGCCACCACCGTAACCATCACTGTATGTTATAATAGTCACCTCCACAACCATCACTATAAGTTATATTAGTCACCACCATAACCATTACTGTAGGTTATAACAGCCACCTCAACC
This sequence comes from Homarus americanus, assembly GCF_018991925.1. Taxonomy (NCBI): domain Eukaryota; kingdom Metazoa; phylum Arthropoda; class Malacostraca; order Decapoda; family Nephropidae; genus Homarus; species Homarus americanus. The sequence continues at coordinate 5,804 of NW_024721276.1, read as the reverse complement.
ATCACTGTAGGTTATAACAGTCACCACAACCATCACTGTATGTTATAACAGTCACCACCACAACCATCACTGTAGGTTATAAGTCACCAAAACCATCACTGTAGGTAATAAGAGTTACCACCACAACCATTACTATGGGTTATAACAGTCACTACAACCATCACTGTAGGTTATAACAGTCACCACCACAACCATCACTATAGGTTATATTAGTCACCACCATAACCATAACTGTAGGTTATAACAGCCGCCATCATAACCATCACTATTTGTTATAAGAGTCACCACCATAACCATCACTATAGGTTATAACAGCCACCACCATAACCACCACTATAAGTTTTAACAGTCGCCACTACATTCATCACTGTAGGGTATAACAGTCATCACCATAACCTTTACTGTATGTTGTCACAGCCACCACCATAAAAATCACTATAGGTTATAACAGCCACCACCATAACCATCACTATAGGTTATAAGAGTCACCACTACAACCATCACTGTAGGTTATAACAGGCACCACCACAACCATGACTGTACAGTAGGTTTTAACAGCCACCATCACAACCATCACTACAGTTTATAACAGTCACAACCACAACCATCACTGTAGGTTATAACAGTCACCACAATCATCACTGTAGGTTATAACAGTTACCACCACAATCATCACTGTAGGTTATAATAGTCACCACAACCAACACTGTAGGTTATAACGGTCACCACTGCAACCATCACTGTAGGTTATAACAGTTATCACAACCATCACTGTATGTTATATCAATCACCACCACAACCATCACTGTAGGTTATAACAGTCACCAGCACAACCTTCAGTGTAGGTTATAACAGTGACCACCACAACCATCACTATAGGTTATAACAGCCACTACAACCATCACTGTAGGTTATAACAGTCACCACCATAACCATTACACTAGGTTATAACTGTCACCACCACAACCATCACAGTAGGTTATAACAGTCACCACCACAACCATCACTATAGGTTATAACAGTCACTACAACCATCACTTTAGGTGATAACAGCCACCACCACAACCATCACTTTAGGTTATGGGAGACACCACCATAATTATCACTGTAGGTTGTAACAGTCACCACCGTAACCTTCACTGTAGGTTATAACATTCACTACAACCATCACTTTAGGTTATAACAGTCACCATACCCATCACTGTAGGTTATAACAGTCACTACAACCATCACTGTAGGTTACAATAGTCACCAAATCCATCACTGTAGGTTATAACAGTCACTACAGCATCACTATAGGTTACAACAGACACCAAAACCATCACTGTGGGTTATAACAGTCGCTACAACCATCACTGCAGGTTACAACAGCCACCAAAACCATCACTGTAGGCTATAACAGTCACTACAACCATCACTGCAGGTTATGACAGACACTACCATAATCATCACTGTAGGTTGTAACAGTCACAACCGTAACCATCACTGTAGGTTATAACAGTCACTGCAACCGTCACTTTAGGTTATAACAGTCACCAAAACCATCACTGTAGGTTATAACAGTCACTACAACCATCACTGTAGGTTACAATAGTCACCAAAACCATCACTGTAGGATATAACAGTCACTAAAACCATCACTGGTTACAACCTCCACCAAAACCATCACTGTAGGTTATAACAGTCACCACAACCATCACTGCAGGTTATAACAGTCACGAAAACTTTCACTGTATGTTATAACAGTCACCACCACAAACTTCACTGTAGGTTATAACAGTCACCACCACAACCTTCACTGTAGGTTATAACAGTCACCACCACAACCATCACTATAGGTTATTGTGGTGGGATGAAATCCTAGACAAGGTTCTTGAAACTCCAGGGCACGAGCAGTAGATATCTTCAATAAGTAGTACAAGACTTGGCAGGATAGCCGACAGGTGCAGAAAAACAGGGACAAGTAAAAAGGACTCCGTGCCGTAGGCAGGCCGAAGCCGATCTGAGGGAAGTTAGCTCGCTAGGCAAGGAGAGTTGCTAGACATTACTAGGACAATAAATGAGGTCTTCTAGTTACTCGACTAGCGCGGTACAGACATAGTACATCGGGACATAGTAAGTGAACATAGGCATTAGACATAAGCATAGATATCAGACATGCTATAATAATATGTAGTAATACAGACATGTGAATAAATGGTACAATGAATGGTAACAGAGTCTTGGCGTCAGGGGTGTTCACATATCTTGGTATTCACATATCTACACAGTTATAACAGCCACTACAACCATCACTGTAGGTTATAACAGTCACCACCACAAATATAACTGTAGGTTATAAGAGTCACCACCACAACCATCACTATGGGTTATAACAGTCACTACAACCATCACTGTAGGTTATAACAGTCACCACCACAGCCATCACTATAGGTTATATTAATCACCACCATAACCATTACTGTAGGTTATAACAGCCACCCCAACCATCACTGTAGGTTATAGCAGTCACCACCACAATCATCACTGTAGGTTATAACAGTCACCACAACCATCACTGTATGTTATAACAGTCACCAACACAACCATCACTGTAGGTTAAAACAGCCACCACCATAACCGTCACTGTAGGTTATAACAGCCACCACCACAACCATCACTTTAGGTTATAACAGTCACCACCATAACCATTACTGTAGGTTTTAACAGTCACCACCATAACCATTACTGTAGGTTATAACAGCCACCACCATAACCATTACTGTAGGTTATAACAGCCACCACCATAACCATTACTTTACGTTATAACAGTCACCACAACCATCACTGTATGTTATAAAAGTCACCACCACAACCATCACTGTATGTTATAAGAGTCACCATCACAATCATCACTGTAGGTTATAAGTCACCAAAACCATCACTGTAGGTTATAACAGTCACTAGAACCATCACTGTTGTTAATAACAGTCACCAAAACCATCACTGTAGGTTATAACAGTCACTACAACTATCACTATAGGTAATAACAGTCACCACTACAACCATTACTGTAGGTTATAACAATCACCACAACCGTCACTGTAGGTTATAACAGTTACCACCAGAATCATCACTGTAGGTTATAAGAGTCACCACAACCATAACTGTAGGTTATAATAGTCACCACTACAACCAGCACTGTAGGTTATAACAGTCACCACCACAACCATCACTGTAGGTTATAACAGTCACCACCACAACCTTCACTGTAGGTTAGAACAGCCACTACAACCATCACTGTAGGTTATAACATTCACCACCACAACCATCACTGTAGGTTATAACAGTCACCACCACAACCATCACTATAGGTTATAACAGTCACTACAACCATCACTTTAGGTTATAACAGTCGCCACCACAACCATCACTGTAGGATATGACAGACACCACCATAATCATCACGGTAGGTTGTAACAGTCACCACCGTAACCATCATTGTCGGTTATAACAGTCACTGCAACAATCACTTTAGGTTATAACAGTCACCAAAACCATCACTGTAAGTTATAACACTCACTAAAACCATCACTGTAGGTTACAATTGTCACCAAATCCCTCACTGTAGGTTATAAGAGTCACTACAACCATCACTGTAGGTTACAACAGTCACCAAAACCATCACTGTAGGTTATAACAGTCACTACAACCATCACTGCTGGTTACAACAGCAACAAAAACCATCACTGTAGTTTATAACAGTCACTACAACCAACACTGCTGGTTATGACAGACACCACCATAAACATCACTGTAGGTTGTAACAGTCACCACCGTAACCATCACTGTAGGTTATACAAGTCACTGCAACCATCACTTTAGGTTATAACAGTCACCAAAACCATCACTGTAGATTATAACTGTCACTACAACCATCATTGTAGGTTACAACAGTCACCAAAACCATCACTGTTGGTTATTACAGTCACTACGACCATCACTGCAGGTTACAACAGACACCAAAACCATCACTGTAGGTTATAACAGTCACTACAACCATCACTGTAGGTTGTAACAGTCACCACCGTAACCATCACTGTAGGTTATACCAGTCACTGCAACCATCACTTTAGGTTATAACAGTCACCAAAACCATCACTGTAGATTATAACTGTCACTACAACCATCATTGTAGGTTACAACAGTCACCAAAACCATCACTGTTGGATATAACAGTCACTACGACCATCACTGCAGGTTACAACAGCCACCAAAACCATCACTGTAGTTTATAAAAGTCACTACAACCATCACTGTAGGTTACAACAGTCACCAAAACCATTATTGTAGGTTATAACAGTCACTACAACCATAACTGTGGGTTATAATAGTCACCAAAACCATCACTGTAGGTTATAACAGCCACCAAAACCATCATTGTAGGTTATAACATTCACTACAACCATCACTGTAGGTTATAACAGTCGCCACTACAACCATCACTATAGGTTATAACAGCCACCACCATAACCATCACTATAGGTTATAACAGTCTTCACCATAACCATTACTGTAGGCTATAACAGCCACCACCATGACCATCACTGTAGGTTTTAACAGTCGCCACTACAACCATCACTATTGGTTATAACAGTCACTGCAACCATCACTGTAGGTTTTAATAGTCGCCACTACAACCATCACTATAGGTTAAAACAGCCACCACCATAACCATCACTATAGGTTATAACAGCCACCATCATAACCATCACTATATGTTATAAGAGTCACCACCATAACCATCACTATAGGTTATAACAGCCACCACCATAACCACCACTATAGGTTATAACAGTCGCCACTACATCCATCACTGTAGGGTATAACAGTCATCACGATAACCTTTACTGTACGTTATAACAGCCACCACCATAACCATCACTATAGGTTATAAGAGTCACCACTACAACCATCACTGAAGGTTACAACAGCCACCCCTACAACCATCACTGTAGGTTATAACAGGCACCACCACAACCATGACTGTACAGTAGATTTTAACAGCCACCATCACAACCATCACTACAGTTTATAAAAGTCACAACCACAACCATCACTGTAGATTATAACAGTCACCACAATCATCACTGTAGGTTATAACAGTTACCGCCACAATCATCACTGTAGGTTATAACAGTCACTGAAAACCATCACTGTAGGTTACAATAGTCACCAAATCCATCACTGTATGTTATAACAGTCACTACAACCATCACTATAGGCTACAACAGTCACCAAAACCATCACTGTAGGTTATAACATTCACAAAACCATCAATGCAGGCTACAACCTCCACCAAAACCATCACAGTAGGTTATAACAGTCACGAAAACCATCACTGTATATTATAACAGTCACAACCCCAACCTTCACTGTAGGTAATAACATTCATTACCACAACCATCACTATAGGTTATATTAGTCACCACCATAACCATTACTGTAGGTTATTAAAGTCACCACCACAACCATCACTGTAGGTTATAACAGTCACCACGACAACAATCAATATGTGTTATAACAGTCACTTCAACCATCACTATAGGTTATAACAGTCACCACCACAACCATCATTGTAGGTTATAACAGTCACTACAACCATCACTGTAGGTTATAACAATCACTATAACCATCACTGTAGGTTATAACAGCCACCACCATAAGCATCACTTTAGGTTATAACAGTCACCACCATAACCATTACTTTAGGTTATAACAGTCACTACAACCATGACTGAAGATTATAACAGTCACCACCATAA
>NW_024721275.1:0-11511 GCF_018991925.1 Homarus americanus | reverse complement strand
TGGCACTCCTCTGACACCTGTGGTACTCCTCTGACACTCCGTGGCACTCCGCTGACACTCCCACGCACACCCCAGACACCCTAGGCACACCCCCAGACACTCCCATGCACACATCTAAGACACTCCCAGGTGCACCCCTGACACCCCATGCACCTCTGACACTGCCAGGCATGCCCTCTGACACTCCTGCACACTTCTGACACTCCCAGTTACACTTCCTGACACCCCAGGTACACCTAGACACTCCCAGGTACACCTTAGACACTCCCAGTACAATTCTGACACTCCCCAGGCACACCCCTGACACTCACAGGCACACCTCCCGACACCCCAGGCACACCTCGACACCCCAGGCACACCCCTGACACTCCCCAGGCACACCTCTGACACCCTGGCAGGCACACCCCTGACACTTCCAGGCACACCTGACACCCGGGCACACCCGGCACCCCAGGCACACTTGACACTAGGCACACCCCAGACACCCCAGGCACACCTCTGATACCCCCAGGCATATACATCTGACACTCCCCAGGCACACCACTGACACTCCCAGGCACAGCCCGCTGACACTCACCAGGCACACCTCAGACACCCCAGGCACACCTCCTGATAATTCCCAGGCACACCTCCGGACACCTCAAGCACACCTCTGACACCCTAGGTACACCCCAGACACTCCCAGGCACACCTCTGACACTCTCAGGTACACCCCTGACACCCCCAGGTACATCTCAGACACCCCAGGCACACCTCTGACACTCCAGGTACACCCCAGCACACCCCAGGCACACCTCTGACACTCCAAAGGTATTCTCTGACACCTGCACTCCTCTGACACACTGAGAGGACCTCACCACTCCCCATGTACATCTAAGACACTACCAGGCACTCTGACACTCCCATGTGCACCTCTGACACTGCCAGGTACACCCCTGACACCCCAGGCACACCTCTGACACTCCCCAGGTGCACACCTCCGACACTCCCCAGGCACACCTTAGACACCCCAGGCACACCTTAGACACCCCAGGCACACCTCTGACATTCCCAGGTACACCCTCAGACACCCCCAGGCACACCTCTGACACTCCCAGGCACACCTCTGACACTCCCCAGGTACCTCTGCCACTCTCGGACTTACACCTCTGACACTCCCAGGCACACCACTGACGCTTCCAGGCACACCAATGACACTTGGTGGCACTCCACGACACTCCCTGGTACATCTGAGACCCCAGGCACACCCCTGACACCCCATAAGTACACCCTGACACTCCCAGGCACACCTCTGACACCATAGGCACACCTCTGACACTCACTAGTACTCCAGACACTCTGTACACCCCAGACACCCCAGGTGCCACCCCAGACACCCGAGGCACACCTCAGACACTCCTAGTACACCCCTGACACTCCCCAGGCACACCCCTGACACCCTAGGTACACCTCTGACACACCCAGGCACACCACCGACACTACCAGGTACACCTCTGACACCCCAGGTACACCTCTGACACCCCAGGCACACCTCTGACCTTACCATGTACACACCCCTGATCCTCTCTCTCAAGTGGCAATTCTTTGACACTCCCAGGCACACCACAGACACTGCCAGGCACACCCCAGACACCTCAGGCACACCCTCTGACACCTTGGCATCCCTCTGACACCCCAGGCACACCAGACACCTGAGGCACACCCCAGACACTGCCAGGTGCTGCCCCAGACCGTGCCAGGTACACCCCAGACACTGCCACACAGGCACACCTCAGACACCGCAGTACACCCCACACACCTCAGGCACACCTCCCAGACACCCTAGGTACACCTCTGACACCCCAGGCACACCTCTGACACTCCCCACACACTCAGACACCCATCGGTACACCTCTGACACTCCCAGGTACACCTAGACACTCCCAGGCACACCTCTGACACCCCAGGCACACCCTCAGTCACTGCCAGGCACATCTCACATTGACTCCTCAGCACCTCAGACACCCAGGCACACCCTGACACTACCAGGCACACCTCTGGACACCCCAGTGCACACCTCTGACACTCCCAGGCACATTCCCCAGACACTCTACAGGCACACCCCAGACACCCCAGGTACACCTCTGACACCCCAGGCACACCCCTGACACCCAGGCACACCCCTGGCTGGCCCCAGGTACACCCCAGACACTCCCAGGGCCACCTCCGACACTCCCGGCACACTCCTCCTGGCACTCCCAGGCACACTTCTGACACTCCCAGGAACACCTCTGACACTCCCCCAGGCACACCTGACACTCCTAGGCACACCCCCTGACACTCCCAGGTACACCTCTGACACTCCCAGGTACACCTCTGACACTTCCAGGCACACCTCCTGGGACACCCTGGCACACCTCCGGCACACCTCCAGACACTCTCAGGCCACACTCGACACTCCCAGGTACACCTCTGACCTCCCTGGTACACCTCTGACACTCCCAGGTACACCTCCTGACACTCCCAGGTACACCTCTGACCTGGGTACACCTGATCCTCTCAGTACACCTCTGACACTCCCAGGTACACCTCAGACCTCCCAGGTACACCTCAGGCACTCCCAGGTACACCTCCGACACTCTTGATACTCCTCTGACACTCCAGGTGCACCTCCAGACACTCCCAGGTACACCTCAGACACCTCCAGGTACACCTCAGACCGTGCCAGGTACACCTCAGACACTGCCAGGTACACCTCAGACACTGCTGGTGCACCTCACACACTCTCAGGTACACCTCAGAGCACTCCTAGGTACACCTCTGACACTCCCAGGTACACCTCTGACACTCCCAGGTACACCTCAGACACTCATCGGTACACCACTGACACTCCCAGGTACACCTTAGACTGCTCCCAGGTACACCTCTGACACTCCCAGGTCACCTCCAGACACTGCCAGGTACATCCAGACACTCTCAGGTGCACCTCAGACACTCCCTAGGTACCTCTGACACAACCAGGTACACCTCTGACCTCCCAGGTACACACCTGTGACCTCCCAGGTGCCTCCGGACTCTCCAGGGTTACCTCAGACACTATGGGTACACCACTGACACTCCCAGGTACACCTCTCTGTCACTCCCAGGTACACCTCCGAACCTCCCAGGTACCTCTGACACTCCCAGGTACAGCTCTGACACTCCCAGGTACACCTCAGACACTCCCAGTACACCTGGAACACTCCCAGGTACACCTCTGACACTCCCAGGTACACCTCAGACACTGCCAGGTGCATCTCAGACACTCTCCAGGTGCACCTCAGACACTCTCAGGTACACCTCAGACACTCCTAGGTACACCTCTGGCACTCCCAGGTACACCTCTGACACTCCCAGGTACACCTCAGACACTCATCAGGAACACCTCTGACCTCCCAGGTACACCTCAGACACTCTCAGGTACACCTCAGACACTCCCTAGGTACACCTCTGAGCACTCCCAGGTACACCTCTGACCTCGGGTACCTCAGACACTCATTGGTACCTCTGACCTCCCAGGTACACCTTGAACACTCCCAGGTACCTCTGACACTCCCAGGTTCACCTCAGACACTCCCAGGTACATCCGTGACCTCCCAGGTACCACCTTAGACACTCCCAGGTACACCTCTGTTGCTCCCAGGTACACTTCTGACCTCCCAGGTACACCTCAGACACTCCGAGGTACACCTCAGACACTCCCAGTACCTTCTGACACTCCCAGGTACACCGCTGTCCTCCCAGGTACACCCCTGACACTCCCAGGTACTCCTTCATTCCCTGGTACCCCTCTGACATCCCAGGTACACCTCCGTTACTCCCAGGTACACCTCTGACACTCCCAGGTACACCTCTCTGACACCCCCAGGTACACCTCTGGCACCCCAGGTACACTCTGACACCCCTAGGTACACCTCTGACACTCCCAGGTACACCTGTGGACACTCCCAGGTACCTCGGACTCTCCCAGGAACACCTCCAGACACTACCAGGTACACCCTGACCTCCCAGGTACACCTCTGACACTCCAGGTGCACCTCAGACACTCCCAGGTACCTCTGACACTCCCAGTACACCTCTGGCCACTCCCAGGTACTCCTCTGACACTCCGTGGTACTCCTCTGACACTCCGTGGTACTCCTCTGACACTCCCACGTACCTCAGACACTCCCTAGTACACCTCAGACACTCCATGTACATCTAAGACACTCCCAGGTGCACCCCTGACCTCCCATGTGCCTCTGACACCGCAGTACACCTCTGACCTCTCAGGTACACCTCTGACACTCCCAGGTGCACCTCAGACTCTCCCAGGAACACCTCAGACACTACCAGGTACACCACCGAGCACTCCCAGGTACACCTCTGGCACTCCCAGGTACACCTCAGACACTCCCAGGTACCTCTGACACTCCAGTACACCTCTGACACTCCCAGGTACTCCTCTGACACTCCGTGGTACTCCTCTGACACTCCCGTGGTACTCTCTGACACTCCGTGGTACTCATGCATTACCTCAGACACTCCTAGGTACACCTCAGACCTCCCATGTACATTAAGACACTCCCAGGTGCACCCTGACACTCCCATGCACCTCTGCCTGCCAGGTACACCTCCGCAGTGATCCCAGTACACCTCAGACACTCCCAGGTACATCTCCTGACACTCCAGGTACACCTCTCAGCCTCCCAGGTACTCTCCTGAAACTCCGTGGCACTCGTCTGACCTCCATGGTACTCCTCCGACACTCCCAGGTACACATCAGACACTCCAGGTACCTCTGACACTCCCAGGTACACCTTAGACACTCATAGGTACACCTCTGACACTCACTAGTACTCCTGTGACCTCCCAGGTACCTCTGACTCTCCCAGGAACACCTCCAGACACTACCAGGTACACCACTGACACTCCCAGGTACACCCTCTGTCACTCCCAGGTACCTCAGACACTCCCAGGTACCTCGGCCTCCCAGGTACAGCTCTGACACTCCCAGGTACCACCTCAGACACTCCCAGGTACACCTTAGACACTCCCAGGTACCTCTGACACTGCCAGGTACACCTCAGACACTGCCAGGTACATCTCAGACACTCTCAGGTGCACCTCAGACACTCCCTAGTACACCTCTGACACACAGGTGACACCTCTGACACTCAGGTACACCTCCGAACCTCCCAGGTACACCTCAAGACACTCTCCAGGTACCTCAGACACTCCTAGGTACCTCTGACCTCCCAGGTACACCTCTGACCTCCCAGGTACACCTCCGACACTCCCAGGTCACCTCCGACACTCCCAGGTACACCTCCGACACTCCCGGGTACCTCCGGCACTCCCAGGTACACCTCTGACACTCCCAGGTACCTCAGACACTCCCAGGTACACCTCAGACACTCCCAGGTACATCTCAGGCACTCGCCAGGTGCATCTCAGACACTCCCAGGTGCACGTCTGACACTGCCAGGTACACCTGAGACCGTGCCAGGTACACCTCAGATACTGCCAGGTACACCTCCAGACACTGCCAGGTACACCTCGGACACTGCCAGGTACACCTCACACTCTCCAGGTACACCTCAGACACTCCTAGGTACACCTCTGACACTCCCAGGTACACCTCTGACACTCCCAGGTACACCTCAGACACTCATCGGTACACCTCTGACACTCCAGGTAACTTTAGACACTCCCAGGTACACCCTCTGACACTCCCAGGTACACCTCAGACACTGCCAGGTACATCTCAGACACTCAGGTGCACCTCAGACACTCCTGGGTACACCTCCCAACACAACCCAGGTACCTCTGACCTCCCAGGTACACCTGTGACCTCCCAGGTACCTCGGACTCTCCCAGGGAACACCCTCCAGACACTCCCAGGTACACCACCTGACCTCCCAGGTACACCTCTGTCCTCCCAGGTACACCTCCAGACACTCCCAGGTACACCTCTGACACTCCCAGGTACCAGCTCTGACACTCCCAGGTACACCTCAGACCTCCCAGGTACACCCCTTGAACCTCCAGGTACACCTCTGGCACTCCCAGGTACCTCGAACACTGCCAGGTACATCTCAGACACTCTCAGGTGCACCTCAGACACTCTCAGGTACACCTCAGACACTCCTAGGTACACCTCTGGCACTCCCAGGTACACCTCTGACACTCCCAGGTACCTCAGACACTCATCGGAACACCTCTGACACTCCCAGGTACACCTCAGACACTCTCAGGTACACCTCAGACCTCCCTAGGTACACCTCTGACACTCCCAGGTACACCTCTGACACTCCCGGTACACCTCAGACACTCATTGGTACACCTCTGACACTCCCAGGTACACCTTAGACACTCCCAGGTACACCTCTGACACTCCCAGGTTCACCTCCAGACACTGCCAGGTACATCTCGTGACACTCCAGGTACACCTTAGACACCTCCCAGGTACACCTCTGACACTCCCAGGTACACCTCAGACACTGCCAGGTACATTTCAGACACTCCTCAGGTGCACCTCAGACACTCCTAGGTACACCTCTGACACTCCAGGTACACCTCTGACACTCCCAGGTACACCTCTGACCTCCCAGGTACCTCAGACACTCTCAGGTACACCTCAGACACTCCTAGGTACACCTCTGACACTCCCAGGTCACACCTCAGACACTCATCGGTACACCTCCTGACACTCCCAGGTACACCTTAGACACTCCCAGGTACCTCTGACACTCCCAGGTACCTCAGACACTGCCAGGTACATCTCCAGACACTCTCAGGTACACCTCTGACAGTCCCAGGTACCTCAGACACTCCCAGGTCATCTCTGGCCTCCCAGGTACACCTCTGACACTCCCAGGTACTCCTCTGACACTCTGTGGCACTCGTCCCCAGCCTCCATGGTACTCCTCCGACACTCCCAGGTACACATCAGACACTCCAGGTACACCTCTGACACTCCAGGTACACCTCAGACACTCCTAGGTACACCTCTGACACTCACTAGTACTCCTGTGACCTCCCAGGTACACCCAGACACTCCCAGGTACACCTCAGACACTCGAGGTACACCTCAGACACTCCCAGGTACTTCTGACACTCCAGGTACACTGTCACTCCCAGGTACCTGACACTCCAGGTATTCCTCTGACATTCCCTGGTACACCTCTGCAGCCTCCCAGGTACACCTCCGTTGCCCAGGTACACCTCTGACACTCCCAGGTACACCTCTGACACCCCAGGTACACCTCTGACACCCCAGGTACCCTCTGACACCCCTAGGTACACCTCTGACCTCCCAGGTACACCTGCTTGACACTCCCAGGTACCTCGGACTCTCCCAGCACTCTCAGACACTCCCAGGTATACAACTGACACTCCTGCGGCCACCACTGACACTCCAGGTGCACCTCAGACACTCCCAGGTGCACCTCTGACACTCCCAGGTGCACCACTGACACTCCCAGGTACACCCTCTGACACTCCCAGGTACACCCCCGACACCCCAGGACTCCTGACACTCCCAAGTACATCCTCTGACACTCCCAGGTACACCTCTGACACTCCCAGGTACACCTCAGACACTGGTGTACACCTCCTATACTCCCAGGTACACCTCCTCACACTCCCAGGTACACCCCTGACACTCCCAGGTACCCACTGACACTCTGCACCCCTAACACACTAGGTGTACACCTCAGACACTCCCAGGAACACCTCAGACACTCACAGGTACACCTCTGACACTCCCAGTTACACCTCTGACACCCCAGGTACACCTCGGACACTCCCTGGTACTTTCTGACACTCCCACACCCCTGTGACACCCCAGGTACACCTCAGACACTCCCAGGTACCACCTCCTGTGACACCCTAGGTACCCTCCGACACTCCCAGGTACACCTTCGACACTCCAGGTACCTCTGACACTCCCAGGTACACTTCTGACACTCTCAGGTACACCTCAGACACTCCCAGGAACACCTCAGACACCCCAGGTGTACCAAACACCCCCAGATGCACCTCAGACACTCCCAGGCACCTCACGACACCCCAGGTGCACCAGACACTCCCAGGCACACCTCCGACACTCCCAGGTACACCTCTGACACTCCCAGGTACACCTCTGATACCCAAGGTACACCGCTGACACTCCCAGGTACACCTCTCTGACACTCCCAGGTACACCCTCGACACTCCCAGGTACCTCTGACACTCCAAGTACCCTCTGACACACCCAGGTACACCGCTGACACTCCCAGATACACCTCAGACACTGACAGGTACACTTCCTATACTCCCAGGTACACCTCTCACACTCCCAGGCACACTTCTGACACCCCAGGTACTCCACTGACACTCCCTGGCACCCCTCACACACTAGGTACACCCTGCACACTCCAGGAACACCTCAGACACTCACAGGTACACCTCTGACACTCACAGTTACACCTCTGACACTTCCAGGCACACCTAGACACCCTCGGTACTCCTCTAACACCCCAGGTACACCTCAGACACTCCCAGGTACACCTCAGACACTCCCATGTACACCTCAGACACCTAGGTACACCTCCGACACTTCCAGGTACACCTCCACACTCTCAGGTACACCTCTCGACACTCCCAGGGTACACTCAAACACTCCCAGGTACACCCTCTGACACTCCCAGGTACACCTCAGACACTCCCAGGTGCACCTCAGACACTCCCAGGTGCACTCAGACACTCCCAGGTACACCTCACACTGTAAGCTCTACACTCCCAGGTATACAATCATACTCAGGTACACCACTGACAATGTGCACCTCTCTGACACTCCCAGCACACTGACACTCCCAGGTACACCTCTGACACTCCCAGGTACACCTCTGACACTCCCAGGTACACCACTGACAATGCCAGGTACACCTCTGACACTCCCAGGTACAACTGACACTCCCAGGTACACCACTGACACTCCCAGGTGCACCTCAACACTCCCAGGTGCACCTCTGACACTCCCAGGTGCACCACTGACACTCCCAGGTACACCTCTGACACTCCCAGGTACACCTCTGACACTCTCAGTACAACCTGACACTGTACTCTCTGACACACCCAGGTACACCGCTGACACTCCCAGATACACCTCCTAGACACCGACAGGTACACTTCCTATACCCCAGGTACCTCTCACACTCCCAGGTACACCTCTGACACCCCAGGTACTCCACTGACACTCCCTGGCACTGGCCAACACACTCAGGTACACCTCAAACACTCCCAGGAACACCTCAGACACTCACAGGTACACCCTGACACTCACAGTTACACCTCTGACACCCCAGGTACACCTAGGACACTCCCTGGTACTCCTCTAACACTCCCAGGTACACCTCACAGACACTCCCAGGTACACCCTCAGACACTCCCATGTACACCTCAGACACTCCCAGGTACACCCTCCACTTCCAGGTACACTCCGACACTCTCAGGTACACCTCTGACACTCCCAGGTACACCAAACACTCCCAGGTACACCTCCTGACACTCCCAGGTACACCCAAGACACCCCAGGTGCACCTCAGACACCCCAGGTGCACCTCAGACACTCCCAGGTACACCACTGACACTGCCAGGTACACCCCTGTGACACTCCCAGGTATACAACTGACACTCCCAGGTACACCACTGACACTCCCAGGTGCACCCTCTGACACCCAGGCCACCTCTGACACTCCCAGGTACACCTCTTGACACTCCCAGGTACACCTCTGACACTCCCAGGTACACCACTGACAATGCCAGTACACCTCAGACACTCCCAGGTATACAACTGACACCCTGGTGCACACCACTGACACTCCCAGGCACCAAACACTCCCAGGTGCACCTCAGTGACACTCCCAGGGCACCACTGACACTCCCAGGCACCTCTGACACTCCCAGGTACACCTCTGACACTCTCAGGTACAACTCTGACACTCCCAGGTACCTCTGACACACCCAGGTACACCGCTGACACTCCCAGATACACCTCTAGACACTGACAGGTACACTTCCTATACTCCCAGGTACACCTCACTCCCAGGTACACCTCTGACACTCCCAGGTACTCCACTGACACTCCCTGGCACTCCAGCACACACTAGGTACACCTCAAACACTCCCAGAACATCTCTGACACTCACAGGTACACCTCTGACACTCACAGTTACACCTCTGACACTCCCAGGTACACCTAGGACACTCTCTGGTACTCCTCTAACACTCCCAGGTACACCCTGCACTCCCAGGTACACCTCAGACACCCCATGTACACCTCATGACACTCCTAGGTACACCTCCGACACTTCCAGGTACACCTCCGACACTCTCAGGTACACCTCAAACACTCCCAGGTACACCTCAGACACCCCAGGTGCACCTCAGACACTCCCAGGTGCACCTCAGACACTCCCAGGTACACGACTGACACTGCCCAGGTACACCTCAGACACTCCCAGGTATACAACTGACACTCCCAGGTACACCACTGACACTCCCAGGTGCACCTCTGACACTCCCAGGCACACCTCTGACACTCCCAGGTACACCTCTGACACTCCCAGGTACACCTCTGACACTCCCAGGTACACCACTGACACTGCCAGGTACACCTCAGACACTCCCAGGTATACAACTGACACTCCCAGGTACACCACTGACACTCCCAGGTGCACTCAACACTCCCAGGTGCACCTCAGACACTCCCGTGCACCACTGACACTCCCAGGTGCACCTCACACTCCCAGAACACCTCTGACACTCCCAGGTACACCTCTGACACTCTCAGGTACAACTGACACCCTGGTACACCACTGACATTCCCAGGTACACCTCTGACACTGCTAGGCACCAGACACTCCCAGGTATACAGCTGACACTCGGTACACTGACACCCTAGGTACACCCTGACACTCCCAGGTACACCCCCGACACTACCAAGAACACCCCTGACACTCCCAGGTACACCTCAGACTCTCCCAGGTACACACCTCAGACACTCCCAGGTACACTTCTCACACACCAGGTACACCTTTACACTCCCAGGTACACCTCAGACACTCCCAGGCTACCTCACATACTCCCAGGTGCACCTCTGACACTCCCAGGTGCTCCTCAGACACTCCCAGGTGCACCTCAGACACTCCCAGGTGCACCTCAGACAATCCCAGGTGCACCTCTCTGACACTCCCAGGTACACCTCTGACACTCCCAGGTACACCTCTGACACTCCCAGGTACACCTCACACTCCCAGGTACATCCCTCTGACACTCCCAGGTACTCCCCAACACCCCAGGTACACCCCAGACACTCCCAGGTACCTCTGGACACCCCAGGTACACCTCAGACACTCCCAGGTACACCTCCTGACACCCCAGGTACACCTCAGACACTCCCAGGTACACCTCACACACTCCCAGGTACACCTCAGACACTCCCAGGTACACCTCAGACACTCCCAGGTA
>NW_024721274.1:0-68112 GCF_018991925.1 Homarus americanus | reverse complement strand
CCTATACTGCCAGTCTTCTCTCTCTGTGCTTTGACAAATGCCAGTTCGATCACAGGAATCTTCAGTTCACGCTTGCAAATACAGGAGATGTGGGCCTCGGATTTACAGTCACGATCGCATCCAAACTCAGGACAGAGAACAATTGGGCACTTGCAAGTAATTATGTCAAATAACTGGTCCAGTTGCTTGGCAAAGCTGTCCTTAACTGCAAGTTTTCCTCTCCCAAGAGAGATATCTCTTGCCTTTTCCCAACTGGCTAGCAGTCTCTCACTAATCTTCTTCTGACTTGTTATGACTGGAGGCTTGAACTGAGCGTTAGCCAGAGTGTACTGTGCCAAGACAGCTTTGGTCATATCAC
Source organism: Homarus americanus (assembly GCF_018991925.1). NCBI lineage: Eukaryota > Metazoa > Arthropoda > Malacostraca > Decapoda > Nephropidae > Homarus > Homarus americanus. The sequence goes on along the minus strand of NW_024721274.1, from coordinate 67,754 downwards.
TGGCAATGTCTTTGTTTGTGTAAGTTCTTTGGTTCTTTTCACTGATTTGCCTGATTAAAACACCGTATCTCAAAGCATCTCTCAATGTAGGCAACTCCGACTTCAGGAGCTCTCTCCCAGACCCAAGATAGTGACTGAGATGGCTGGATTTTTGGTTCCTCGTCCTGACACAAGCAGCCATCGCAAATATTATCAACTTATAAATGCATCAGAATCTGAAACAGAAAAAAATATTGTTAGTTGGGTTGTTAAAGAATGAAGTCAGAAAGCAATGTTCACTATTTAATTGTAATGCACTAATGCAGCTGTACGTTAGATTTTCGATAAATTTCACGCTAAAATTTACCTAGCAAAAGGTTGCAAAATATTGAAACTGAAATTATTTTCTGTTTATATTCACTAAAATCTACCAAAAAAGTGATGGGCCATTAGTTTTAGCTGATCTTCCCTCCTATGACACACCCTATTACGATAGGGCAGAGTCAAAATATTCTTAAGTGTAGGAATTTGCCTGGTTTGAGAGGAATGAAAGGATTTTTTAGCCCTTTTAAAACAACGATCAACAAACACAGAACGGTACCCGAGTTTCTGTGCAGTGGAACGAATTGTTTCAATTCATCGTCAATAAATTCAGAGTCACAAATACGCAGACATCTTAAGAACATAGCAGAAAAAAACTGTCATTTTGGTAGACTCCAGGTCTTGAATAAAGACGAAGGCTAAGGTGCTCCGTTGTTTCCCTTTTCCCGTGTGATTTTATCAAGATTTATCCTATCCACGTTTTCATTGTGGATCTACATGAAATATATATATATATATATATATATATATATATATATATATATATATATATATATATATATATATATATATATATATATATATATATATATATATATTTATTTATTTATTTATTTATTTATTTATATTTATACGTAAATTATAGTGGAATTTATAAACATAAGTATAATGGGGAAGCAGTACAAGATGGGCTGTACAATAATAAGGTTGACCAAGAGGACAGAGCTGTCAGGATTATGTCTAGTTGGCAATTATGTTTATTGCAATGGTAATTACTTATCTATTTACATGATAATTTCCGATTAAACGGTTTTGATGGTACAATAAAAGCAGGTACTGTAAATATAGTAGGTAGTTACATGAAATATTAATACTTAGACAATAGATATTTCTTAAGAGATGATTTAACGGAAGGGAGCCTACTCTTTGCTGGGATGGGTGGGGGTAAGTTGTTCCACACCTTCACACCGTGATATCTTATGGAGGTCTGGGACTGAGAGGAGTGCATGGGGGGTGGTCTTAGTAGCTCTGGGTGCATTAAGTTGTATCTCTGATTATTCCGGAACTGGAAATAATTATTGTCAAGCAAGTAATTGATAAATTTGTAAACAAAGAGGGCACAGCAGTAGGTATTAATATCATCGAATTTTAAAATTTTCAATATAGCAAATTTTTCGTTTGAGTGATCTGTTTTTTTCAAGTAGGTCATTGTCCGTACAACTCTCTTTTGTGCAGTAACCAGAAATTGTGTTTTTGAAGAGCCAGAGGCCCCCCCATAGTGTGTGACAGTGTATCAGGTGTTGGTAAACAAGATCATGATAGATTTCTTTCATTGCTGTGAGAGTGAGTGACTGTCGAGTGTGGTACATGATACTGCACTGTTTATTGACTTTACTGTGAATGGCTTGTATGTGGTTTTTCCAGTTAAGTTTCTCATCAACAATAACTCCGAGGAATTAGTGATTTGTTCGCGTTTGGGGACTGTATTACCGAGGTACAGGGGGTCCAAGTCTAGGGGGGAAGTTTTTCCTTCTGAGAAAGATCGTGTAGTTGGTTTTCTCAAGTTTTAAGGTCAGTTTATTACGTATTATCCAGGTCCTGACTTTAGTCAATTCAGTGTTCATAGTTCTCATAAAGGAATGGAGGTCTGAGTTGCTGGCATAGAGATCACTATCGTCTGCAAATAAGTTGTATTTTATGAGTGTGCTGGCGTGGACTATGTCGTTTATGTACAACAAAAACAGTACTGGACCGAGAATGGAACCTTGGGGGACGCCATACAAAATTGGCGAGGAGTCAGATTGGTGATTATTATAGCAGACATACTGCATCCTGTTGGACAGATATGAGGTAAACCAATTGTGGGACAGGCCCCTATCGCCGTAATGTCCAAGCTTTGAAAGGAGGATGGAATGGTCGACAGTATTGAAGGCTTTAGAGAGGTCCAAGAATATACTGACTGTGAACTGACTGTCATCAAAGGAATTTAAGATGTCATTAGTAAAAGATAGCAGAGCACTCTCAGTCGATCTTCTAGCTCTAAATCAAAACTGGGAGTCTGTAAAGATGTTATTGGCATTACAGAAGGAATTTAATCTACTACATGCTAGCTTTTCCAGTATCTTACTCAAGACTGGGAGGACTGATATGGGGTGGTAATTCTTAAAGAGACCTTTGTCTCCAGATTATTTATATGCTGGGTGAACTTTAGCAATTTTCAGTTTATCCGGAAAGACACCACTAGTGAAGGAGGAGTTACAACTGTGTAGTAGAACAGGTAGTAATAAGTTGGCTACTTTCTTAATGATGCTCATTGGTATATTGTCTTCGCCTGCTGCTGCATCTTTGGACATTTTTATGATGGCCAGGTTTTCTTACTGTCGCCTGATGCTGTTATGACCCGGTTTTCTATACCCGGACTAATACGCGGTTAACGAATTAATATTAATACAATACGGCTACTATAAAGAGAAAATAACATCAAATTTTAAAAATTTATTATCTAGGTTAATTTTCCTAAAATGTAGTTAATACTGGTATCAGGTGATCCACAAAGACATTATAAGCGAAATTATTGGTAAAACATTTAAGAATTAGTAAAGATGTGGAGAGTAATTAAATATTATTAGGGATAATCAAATCCTTCTTAACTTGGCCGCCTGGGTGACGCCGCGTGGTCAACAAAACCAGAGAACCGTTTTCTTGTGATTATGATTATAACATAATTTCACTTTAACACAGGTTCAATCACAATTCTAGGATGTCTTACAAGTAATATGGAATAGTTTTGAATTAATACTAACCTCGAAGAGGGTGAGAATACGATACTAGAACGAGAGTGATTGAGAGTGTGTAAAGTTTTGTCTGGTGACGTTGTAGCGTAGGCTCTGTAGGAGATCTTGCACTAAGGATGGCGTTTTCTATATATATATATTATATGTACATTGTAGTGCGAAGGAGTTGCTGTGTGGCGAGGAGCTTGTTTAGAAGAGGTATTGTCTGTTTGAGAGCTTTGATAAACTAATCTTCACGGTTGTTTTGCTGTTGAGATTGTCGGACCGTAGTCCGACACGGGCCTTTGCCTATAGGCGGCCCGTTTGGTGGTTCCGGCTGGAGCTCCTGGAGCAGCCAGACCGGATTGGTATTGGAGGTGGTCCTACCTGCAGATTTGGAAGGATACTGCAGGTTGCAAGTGTGAGCGGACCTCCGATCAGTGGACGCTTACCACCAACCCCCACTCTTGGACATGGTCAGTTTCGTAGTGGCGCGCCCCCCGAACCGGGGTCCACACTTGCTGGGAGAGGATACTTTCTAAGCTATCTGGGTGGTGGGTATCGTGTGATGACCCGGAGAAGGTGGTGAATGTGGTTTGTTTGGGCCTTTCGGGTTAGAGTGGCCGCTGGTGTTGTGTGTGCTTCTTGGGAGTTTTGAGTTCTGTTTCGGAGGCTTTGTGTGACTTCGCAGTCGAGGAGATAGTGTTCAAGTGGGTTGGCTGCTGGCTCCTGACAGTAGGTGCATTCCATGACGTCATTTCCGATCATCTGCCAGGAGCACTTGTACCCTAGTCGTAGTAGATGAAGGCTGACTTGGGTTTGTCTTGGTGTTTTCTTGTCTGCGAAAGGTGGTTCCCCTTTTGTAGCCGCCAGGTACCATTTGGCTGATTGGGAACCAGCGTTGAATGCGTGAAGGAAGCTCTTTTGGATGTGGAGCTTGCTAGTCTTTCTGAGGTGATTCTTGATCTGTTGCACACTTGCTGGAACTTGAATGTGTACGCTACTAGAACGTGTGGCTGCCTTGGCTGCTTCGTCTGCCACGTCGTTTCCCCCGATCCCTACATGACTGGGAATCCAGTGTGAGACGACTGGGCGGTTTTGTCTTTGGAATTCCTGTAGCTGTGCGAGGATCGAGATTATGATGTGGACGTTGTCTCTTGGTTGACTGTGTTACAGCGCCTGCATGGCCGATTTCGAGTCCGTGTGAATTATGATGGACTTGTTGTGTTGTGTTGCAGCGTGTTGTAGGGCCTTTGAGATTGCTACCAGCTCTGTTTGTAGGGTGGAGCAGTCATTGGAAAGTCTCCATCGGAGGGTCTGACCTTGGGTGTAGAAGGCCGATCCGGATGTATGATGTTTTGGATCCACAGGGCCGTCTGTGAAGTAAGATGCTGCATCAGCCGGTGTCTCGGTGGCTATGGCTTCCAGAGTTATTTTTTTGAGGTCCTCCTTCTGGAGGTTGGCTTTGCTATCACCTAGGTCGGTAATTTTGAATGTGGCTGGTGGAGGGCTCCATGGTGGGTGGAACTACGTAACCATTGTCTCGTGTGTCTTGGTTGTTCTTGACGAGTGTTTCTGCTTGCAGGTGTCGGATGACCTCGCTTGCCTCGTGCGACCAGGTGGCCCCTCGCACTCTGTGGACGAGGTGGAGGGAGGCACTGATTCGAATTTTGGCAGCTGTGGGCATATCTGATCTACAGATTTTGGCGAGGAGACCGGCTGTCACCTGCTTGACTCGTACTGCCAGGGGTGGTAGTTCGGTTTCCATTTGCAAATTGCAAATTCTGGTCCACATGGGTGCTCCGAGCATGGTCCTGAGAGCATTATTTTGGATGACTTCTAGCTTAGCTATCTGGTCTTCTCTCAGTCCAATGAGTGCTGGAGCACTGTAATCTACCAGCGATCTGATGGCGGCCGTGTAGTAGGCTTTGAGCACTTGAAGGTTTGCTCCTGCGGTTGTGCTGGTGAGCGACCTCATTATATTGTGTCTGCTCTTCGTCCTGTGCCTGAGATACTCGAGTTGCGGCTTGAAGGTGAGTTTCTGGTCAAACCAGATTTCAAGACACTGGTGGGTGTTGGTCCAGACTACCAGCGTGTTTTGTATGGAGAGCATCTTTTCTGGTGTGTCTGTGCAGATGGCCATCGCTTTCGACTTGGCTGGATTTATCTTGAGTCCAAGTTTGTTGCACTCCTCTTCTATAAGTTGGAGTGTATGTTGCGTGTTGGCTAGTCTGTTTGATCCTCTTACTATAAGCTGTAAGTCGTCTGCATAGCATAGGAGCTTGGCTGTTTGCCTGAAAGGAAGTTTGACAAGAATTTCCATCAGGACATTGAACTGAGGATGCCTCCTTGTGGAGTTCCGTTTTCATGGACCCTGTAGCTTGAGGTTGTTCCCTGAAAGCGTACTCTTGCTTCTCTCTGTGTGAGGTAGTTCTGGATCCACCCCAGCAACCTTCCTTTGACGCCTTTTTCAGCGAGCGTCGTTATAATGGCCAGTGGATTTGCTAGTTCGAAGGTCTTCTCCAGGTTGAGGAAGACCACCAGAGCTGGTTTGTAGTCCACTGTGCTGAGTATCTCGGCGATGTTGTTGCCTGTGCCGGTGTTCTCGGTGTAAGCAAAAATGTGAGGGTGTGGGCTGCCTACTTTCCATTTGAGTCGGTTGAGAGCCATTCATTCTCCCGTCTTCGCTATGCAGCTGAGAAGGGAGATGGGTCTCGATTTGTCTGGTTCTCTGGGCTTCGGGATGGGCTGTATATCTGCCTTCTTCCATTCCGGTGAAAGTCTTTGTGCTGTCCACGAAGCATTGATGACTTGTAGCAAAGCTTCGTGTCCGGCTTTTCCGGTTGTTGTTGTTGTTGAGATTGTCGGACCGTAGTCCGACACGGGCCTTTGCCTATAGGCGGCCCGTTTGATGGTTCCGGCTGGAGCTCCAGGAGCAGCCAGACCGGATTGGGATTGGAGGTGGTCCCACCTGCAGATTGGAAGGATACTGCAGGTTGCAAGTGTGAGCGGACCCCCGATCAGTGGACGCTTACCACCAACCCCCACTCTTGGACGTGGTCAGTTTCGGAGTGGCGCGCCCCCCGAACTGGGTTCCGTACTTGCTGGGAGAGGATACTTTCTAAGCTATCTGGGTGGTGGGTATCGTGTGATGACCCGGTGTAGGTGGTGAATGTGGTCTGTTTGGGCCTTTCGGGTTAGAGTGGCCGCTGGTGTTGTGTGTGTTTCTTGGGAGATTTGAGTTCTGTTTCGGAGGCTTTGTGTGACTTCGCAGTCGAGGAGATAGTGTTCAAGTGGGTCGGCTGCTGCCTCCTGACAGTAGGTGCATTCCATGACGTCATTTCCGATCATCTGCCAGGAGCACTTGTACCCTAGTCGTAGTCGATGAAGGCTGACTTGGGTTTGTCTTGGAGTTTTCTTGTCAGCGAAAGGTGGTTCCCCTTTTGTAGCCGCCAGGTACCATTTGGCTGATTGGGAACCAGCGTTGAATGCGTGAAGGAAGCTCTTTTTGATCTGGAGCTTGCTAGTCTTTCTGAGGTGATTCTTGATCTGTTGCACGCTTGCTGGAACTTGGATCTGTACGCTACTAGAACGTGTAGCTGCCTTGGCTGCTTTGTCTGCCACGTCGTTTCCTCCGATCCCTACATGACTGGGAATCCAATGTAAGACGACTGGGCGGTTTTGGCTTTGGAATTCCTGTAGCTGTGCGAGGATCGAGGTAATGATGTGGACGTTGTCTCTTGGTTGACTGTGTTACAGCGCCTGCATGGCCGATTTCGAGTCCGTGTGAATTATGATGGACTTGTTGTGTTGTGTTGCAGCGTGTTGTAGGGCCTTTGAGATTGCTACCAGCTCTGTTTGTAGGGTGGAGCAGTCATTGGAAAGTCTCCATCGGAGGGTCTGACCTTGGGTGTAGAAGGCCGCTCGGGATCTATGATGTTTTGGGTCCACCGAGCCGTCTGTGAAGTATGATGCTGCATCAGCCGGTGTCTCGGTGGCTATGGCTTCCAGAGTTATTTTTTTGAGGTCCTCCTTCTGGAGGTTGGCTTTACTATCACCTAGGTCGGTAATTTTGAATGTGGCTGGTGGAGGGCTCCATGGTGGAGGAACAACGTAACCATTGTCTCGTGTGTCTTGGTTGTTCTTGACGAGTGTTTCTGCTTGCAGGTGTCGGATGACCTCGCTTGCCTCGTGCGACCAGGTGGCCCCTCGCACTCTGTGGTCGAGGTGGAGGGAGGCACTGATTCGAATTTTGGCAACTGTGGGCTTATCTGATCTACAGATTTTGGCGAGGAGACCGGCTGTCACCTGCTTGACTCGTACTGCCAGGGGTGGTAGTTCGGTTTCCATTTGCAAATTGCAAATTCTGGTCCACATGGGTGCTCCGAGCATGGTCCTGAGAGCATAATTTGGATGGCTTCTAGCTTGGCTATTTGGTCTTCTCTCAGTCCAATGAGTGCTGGAGCACTGTAATCTACCAGCGATCTGATGGCGGCCGTGTAGTGGGCTTTGAGCACATGAAGGTTTGCTCCTGCGGTTGTGCTGGTGAGCGACCTCATTATATTGTGTCTGCTCTTCGTCCTGTGCCTGAGATACTCGAGTTGCGGCTTGAAGGTGAGTTTCTGGTCAAACCAGATTCCAAGACACTGGTGGGTGTTGGTCCAGACTACCGGCGTGTTTTGTATGGAGAGCATCTTGTCTGGTGTGTCTGTGCAGATGGCCATCGCTTTCGACTTGGCTGGATTTATCTTGAGTCCAAGTCTGTTGCACTCCTCTTCTATAAGTTGGAGTGCGTGTTGCGTGTTGGCTAGTCTGTTTGATCCTCTTACTATAAGCTGTAAGTCGTCTGCATAGCATAGGAGCTTGGCTGTTTGTCTGAAAGGAAGTTTGACTAGATTTTCCATCAGGACATTGAACAGCATTGGACTGAGGATGCCTCCTTGTGGGGTTCCGTTTTCATGGACCCTGTAGCTTGAGGTTGCTCCCTGAAAGCGTACTCTTGCTTCTCTCTGTGTGAGGTAGTTCTGGATCCACCCCAGCAACCTTCCTTTGACGCCTTTTTCAGCGAGCGTCGTTGTAATGGCCAGTGGATTTGCTAGTTCGAAGGCCTTCTCCAGGTCGAGGAAGACCACCAGAGCTGGTTTGTAGTCCACTGTGCTGAGTATCTCGGCGATGTTGTTGCCTGTGCCGGTGTTCTCGGTGTAAGCAAAGATGTGAGGGTGTGGGCTGCCTACTTTCCACTTGAGTCGGTTGAGAGCCATTCTTTCTCCCGTCTTCGCTATGCAGCTGAGAAGGGAGATGGGCCTCGGTTTGTCTGGTTCTCTGGGCTTCGGAATGGGCTGTATATCTGCCTTCTTCCATTCCGGTTGGAGTCTTTGTGCTGTCCACGAAGCATTGATGGCTTGTAGCAGAGCCTCGTGTCCGGCTGTACCGGCTTGGGAAAGCATGGAGTAGGTTATCCTGTCGGCCCCTGGTGCTGTGTCCTTGCTTCGTTTTAGCGACTTCTGGAGTTCTTGCAGGTTGAAAGGTCTGTCAGTGTCATCTTCACTGTTGCAGGCCTCTTCGATCATCTGCAGTCTGACCTGTCGCAGACGCCGTTGTGTCTCCTCCGCCTGTCTCGGGAGGTTTTTCGTTGCTGCTCGGTCAGAGAACAGTTTTGCAAGTCTCTCGGCTTCCTCTTCTGGGTTGGGATGGGTTGGTGGTGGTGGTGTTGCCTTCCCAGATGCCCTTCGGATCTGGGCCCACATCTTGCCAAGGGAGGTGTGCTCGTTCAGTTCGGAGCACCACTTGAGCCACCTTACGTTTTTTATTTCTTCCTTCTCTTCCCTGGTATCCTTAACTATGACTTGCAGGAGATGTCTGTTTGTTTCCGTGGGATGTCTCCTGTAGTTTCTTCGGGCCATGTTCACTCTGTGGTTGAGTTCTTTCACCCTGGGACAGTAGTACCAGTAATCATTGTACTGTCTTGATGTGGGTTTTGTTTTTGGGATAGCCTCTTCTGCCGCTTGGTGAAACGCCTCGACCAATTGTTGGTGGAGGGTTGTCTCGTCCACGGGTGCTGCGCCGGCCGGCTGTGATTTTTCGCGCCACTTAGCCAGGTGTTTCTTAAAGAGTCCCCAGTCTGCCTTTTGGGTATTGTATCTCCATCTCGGGGGGGTGGAGTGGGGAGTTTGTTCACCTTCAGCGTTGTTAGGGTGGCGAAGTGGTCGCTGGTCAGCGTGGGGTGTAGCTGCCAGGAGGCCGAAGGCTGTAGTGCACTGGAGACGAAGGTTAGATCTAGCCTTCCTCCCCTAGTGTGGGTGGGCTCTCCGGTGTTCAGGAGGCAGATCTCGGGTGTATCTTGAAAGGTGGTGTATAGGTGTAGGCCGTCTTCATTTGTGGGGCTTACCGAGCTTAGGAAGGGATGATGTGCGTTGAAATCCCCTCCTATGAGTGTGGCGTGGTCAGCGGCCGAAGCAAATAATTGAGTCACCTCCAGTGAGCCCCTTGGGTTCTTGTAGATGTTGTGAACAGTTAATTCCCGTTCATGGAGGGTTACTTTGACAGCCTGTGTCTCAATGTTTTCCCCACATGGAAATTGCTGCGTGACCTCGGAGGAAGGTATGCTTGACTTGACCAGGATCATACATCCTCTTGTTGACGCCTGCGTGAAATGCCTCCTGTATGTCTTGTAACCACTGAATTTGAAACAGTGGTGTTCTTGTAGAAGTGTTTCTTGTAGCAGTATGATGTCAAGCTTGTCCTTGGCTGCTGCTTCTTGTAGGAGGTGTTTCTTGTTTTTGATGCCCTGAGCATTCCATGTTAGGATGTTCAGGGTGCTGGTGTTTTCCACCACTGTTTCATCGGGGACTTCTGGTGGTCCTCGATGGAGATGTCCAAGTTCGATTCCAACTGGATCAGGTTCATATCTTCGTGTTCTGTGGTTTTTGCCTTCTGGGCCGTGGTTCGGTTCAGGGGAGTTGAAACGACCAATTTCTTTCTGGGAGCTGTCGGCATCTTGGGTTCTCTGGTGGCCTTCTTCGGTGTAGAGTGTACCTCGGCTGTCACTCGTGTGAGGACCGGCGTGGCTTCCTCCACTGAGGTGGCTGGAGCTGTGGCGACTTGCCCGAGGACGCTCCCCATGAGTATTTGGAGCTGTGTGGGTTGGATCTTGTGGCCCAGTAGTCCGGCTAGGCCCTCCGCGAAGGTTGTCAGTACCTACGATACGATAGGAAGTCTTTAGTTAAGAGGTGAAAGAAGATTATTAGGGGTTGAAGGAAAAGTGGTGAAACTGAAATACAGTAGGAGTAGAAAGAATCTGGGCTCAACCAGATCGCTTCATCTTTCTTATTGGTGTTTTGTCTTTGTTCTGCTCCCTTGGGTCGTCAGACCTTTGTATTAATATTGGTTTATTTATATAATGCTGCTTATTATTATTATTTTTATTATTGTTGGAGTTAGTGAGCCCGCCCAGGTCCTTGTGTAACTGGGAGGGTAGTCACATTTTTTTTTTTGAGGTGTTAGTTAAGTGTTAGTTGTGTTAGTCTAAAGGTACACTGTATGGAGAGGCCTGCCAGGTTCTTAGTGGAGCTGGTTGGTCACTCTCATCTTTATTCCTCTAGTAATGTTTTATGTAGAAATGTGTATATTGAGGCAGGAGGTGGTTCAATTACTTCTTCCTGGCTGATATAGCTGGGAGGGTAATCACATTATTATTATTAATATTATTATTTTATTTATTTTATTTATTTATTTTTTTTTTTGAGTTAGTGAGCCCGCCCAGGTCCTTGTGTAGCTGGGAGGGTAGTCACATTTTTTTTTTTTTACTAAGATGTTAGTTCAATGTTAAATGTTAAATGTTAAATATTAGTTATGTTAGTCTAAAGGTACACTGTATGGAGAGGCCTGCCAGGTTCTTGTGGAGCTGGTAGGTCACTCTCATCTTTTATTCTCTCTATTAATGTTTTATATGTATATTGGGGCAGGAGATGGTTCAATTACTTTCTTCCTGGCTGATTTAAACCAACTGTGTTCTTGGAATTCTTCGTTGTCTATATTATTTATCCAGTTTTGATATGTTTCTGTGTTAAGTTCAGTCACTTTTTTCCAAATATTTACAGCTTTGTTGTGTATATCTACATTGATTGCTAAGAGGTTTGCTCTCTTGTGTAGCTGTTCATTATTGATGTGGTCTGTATATTTTATGTTATATATAAATCTGAGGGCTATATTTTGTACTGTTTGTAACCTTTTAATGCACGTTTTACTAAGGGTGTTCAATGGGATGGGTGGGTAGTCCATAATTGATTTGACAAGGGCAATATAAATCTTTCTTTTGTTATTAATGCTAAGGTTCTTAAAGCGTTTTATTTTTGATAATCTTATTCTTGCCTGTCGTTCTTTATCTTTTAAGTATGTTATATATCCTCTTTTTGTTAGTTTTAATCCAAGCATCCTGCCTTCAGTGTCGTATGGGTATAGTTCCTGGTCGACTATTACTGGACTTGTTTTAATCTTGGCTATTGGTATTATCTTGAATTTGTTCTTATTTGTCCTGATTTTCCATTTTTTCTCAAAATCATTTATGTTTTTTATCGCTCTTACCGTGTAGAGTGCCATAAATTGGGTTGATTTTCCTGGGTATGATACTATTTGAGTAATATCATCAGCAAACATTACATATTCGCTAAAGGGGGTAGGTTGAGGTGTGTCTGAAGTATAAATTGTATATAGTGTTGGAGAAAGGCATCCTCCTTGAGGTACTCCACTCTCAAGATTAAACATAGTTCCCATAAAGTTTCCAATTTGAATTTGTGCTCTCCTATCATCTAAATAGTTACACAATATTCTTAGCAAGTATTCGTTAAGTCCCAGTTTTAATATTTTATATTTCAAGCCTAAATGCCAAACTTTATCAAAAGCCTTAGAAACATCCCTTAAAATTATATTGATCTGGTTACCCTTGCTTTTTTCTATTGCAATTATTTCCGTTATTGTAGCTATTGCAGTTAGGGTATTTCTATTGGGCATAAATCCATGTTGTCTGTTGTTAGTTTTCCCATGTTGTGTTAAAAAGGCTATAAGTCTTGAATTTAATATTTTTTCCAATAGTTTCCCGGTAATTTCTAATAAAGATATTGGCCTGTAGTTTAATATTTCCTTATTGTCCTTACCCTCCTTAGGAATAAATATCATTTTAGCATATTTTAGTTTGTCTGGAAAGTAACCAGTTATTAAGCATGCGTTATAAATGTTTAATAGTGTATTTAAAATGTTTTCAGGTAGATTCATGATCATATTTCGTGTAATACCTGTGAGCCCAGGGGCTTTTTCCTTAAATTTCCTCAGACAGTGCATCATTTCTCCCATGGTTATTATTTGATTATTAGGTAATAAGTTATAGTCTATATATTGCCTTGGGGTGATTCTATGTATTTGTCTTCCCATTTCTTCTTCTATCCTTTCTTCGTGTTCACTATCAAAATCTTCATTTTCCTCATCTGATATTTTAAAAACTTTTACCCATTCCCTTTTGAATGCTGACTCTTGTTCATTTTCCTCGTGCAATTTTGTTCCATTTTGGTCTTTAATGTATGGTGTTTTTTGCTTGTTGTGCCCCATCATCTTGTTTATGGAAGTCCAAAATGTTTTTGTGTCTTTAGTCATGTCAGCCGCCATTATAATATCATTCCATTTTTTATTGTTTGCTTCCTTACATGCGTCTCTTAATTTTATCTGTAGTGCTATCTGTGTCGTATATAGCCATCTGTTACTGCCGTGTCTTTCCATATACCTGTTTATTTCATTGTAATAGGTCTGGATTAATTTAACTTCTTCTGGTAGTCTGTTGTTGGGTAATGTTCTAAAGTGTGAAGTAGGAGTGTGTTTGGTTATAGATGTTTTTGTTGCTGAGTGCAGTCTGTCCATTTCTGAGTCTATATCTTCTGTTGTTTTCCCTTGTAGGTTAATCGAGTGGTGATTACTTAAGTCGTCTTTGAAGCTGTCCCAGTCTGTTTTACTCATTTTCAGTCTCTTTTTTATTGGTATCTGTATGGGGCTTGTTGACAGTGTTAGTATAATTGGCAGATGGTCACTGCCTGTAAGAGGTCCCTGTATTATATGGTAATTGAAAAAGGCTTTGTTGTTGGTAAAAATTTTGTCTGGTGTCGATTGTGTATTGTGATTTCTCCAGGTTGGAAAGTTAGGACCCAGATGATTGATTTTCCCTAAATTTATTAATTGATTAAGGGCGTTTCCCACGACGTTATTATTTGTATTGTCAAAAATCCTATGTCTGGCGTTAAAGTCTCCTAAGATGTACATCGGATGACTATTGTTAGCCAATTTTAATAGGTCTTCTATAGGTAAGTAGGGTCGTCTCGGTGGGAGATAAGTAGTAGCAATAATTACGTCTCCTTGAGTTGTATTTATTTTTATTGCTAGAAATTCATCCTGGAAGTCATCGATTAGTTTAAATTTTAAGTTTCTTTTAACCGCTATCGCTACTCCGTCATTTTTCTCGCCCGATTTATTTCTTTGGTTTACATAATAGTTAAAGAGTTTTATGTTGTTGTTTTCTGTCTCACCGTGACTGTTTATTAGTATAATGTCAGGGTCAATTTCTTGATATATATTACTTAGGTTAATTCTCTCGGTCTTCCAGTTTCTTACGTTGTGTTGTATTATTCTTAAAGTTCTTACTGTTTGTCTATTGTCCATTATTTCTTATACTTGGATTGTAACTGTTGAAGTGGAGACCTATCATCCTGTTTCCCGCTTCTGACTCTTCTAAACTCTGACGGGTCTACTATTTTAAAGTCATTGGTCGTAATCTTTAGTTTGTCCGTAGTAATTAGTGACCAGACATAATCTTCACTTAGGGATTTTTCTTGATATCTCCACTTGTATATCCCTCCTTCACAGTTTTTTACTATTGTCCCTCCTGTTGGTCTCGATGTTGGGATTCCATGTTTTGTTGTAGTGATAACTTTTAATCCAATATCTTCAGCAGATTCAGGTTGTATATTGTGTTCAGTTTCCATCTTATCTTCTCTCCTCCTACTCCTTTGTCTTATAGTCTGTCCTTTTGTTATTTCTATCTTCTCTTTGTCACTTCTAGTCATTTGTCTGGGATCTCTATCAGTCGCTTGTGTTCCTTGTGTATCAGCTGTTGCTCCTTGCTCAAACCTTTGTTTGTCTAGCTGTAGTCTTTCTCTCAGTTCGCTTGCATATGTTGCCTGAAATAGTTTTTCGGATTGTGGATTCTCTGGAAATATCATCTCTGGTAGGCTATTCAATTTAAACATTTTCCTTAATTCCTCATTGTATGATCCGGGTGCAATGATATTGTGCAAATGTGCATGGATCATACTAATCATTACCTTATCATGTATTGGCTCACTTAGGTTTAATATGGTGGATTCTGGTCTATGAGCCTCTTGGACCGCTCTCTTGGCTATTTCGACGTATGTCGTATCCTTCTTGTCTTGTTCCTTTTTCCTTGTTTCTTGTTCCTTGTACTTTATCATGTGTTTTTTTATTGGGCATGCCATTGCTAACGTCCTATGTCCTATGTATGCATTCCCGTTTCTCTTACAGTTGAGACAGCCAACATGTGTATTCTTACATTCAGTGTAGGTATGGTCGTCGCCTGCACAATCTGAGCAGTACTTTTTTTCTTTTTCCGGACAGTCTCTCGTTGTGTGTTCTTCATATTTGTAGCAGGAGAAGCAAGTTTGCAGACTGATGAATGTCTCCTTCTTTATTTGATGTGGTGTGACTGACATGTTGAATATTAGAAAGCCCTGTTGTAAAACTTTCTCAGCCATTGACACTTCTTCAAAAGTAATCTTAAAAACATGAGTATAGTCTTTTATCTTAATGACTTCTTCAATCTTCATCCACCTGTTTTGGCGTTCCAGTTCATCTTTCAGGTCTTCAGATGTCTTCCTCCCGATCTCTTGGTCGACTTGACGAACGAAAACTGATCTTTTTGCTGTTTGTTCTGGTGGCATGACAACAACAAGGCCTTCATTGTAATATATATCTCTGGCTTCTTTTGAAAGGATTTTATCTGAATCAAAGTCATCTTTACAGATTACTTTAAAACCTTCATTGGTGCTGAATATTCTTGTTAGTGGGACTTGCAATTTGTTGTAAGTGATTTCTGCCACTTTTCCCCTTCCAATAGAGTGTCCCTTATCTCTATGTTTTATTCTAATGCTTGTTGTCATCTTCTTGATTACATCTAATCCTACCTATAACACAGGGCTCCTGCCTGGGAGCAGTGACCCCGCCCCCCCCTCTTGGACGGGCGTCGGGCTCGTAGGGTTCTGCACCCAGGTTACCTGTGACTATAGTTATGTCTAAGAAAGTTGCCACCTACCGGTGACCCCCGGACAAGGGGTGCCCTGCACTATCACAGGTTCCCTTGCCGGATCGACCGTATCGCTAAGTCCCGCCTCCCGTTCAAAGAACGGAGTGCATGAGGGGGATGAAAAAAGGAAAGAAGAGGACTTAGAGAGTAGAAACAGCCTACCTACCACGCCACGTTCGGTTAGCCAATCAGAGCACCGCAGTAAACGTGCATGTATCACGCCACCGTGGGGCACCACTGATTGGCCAATCCAGGACGTAGACGCACGGGTAGTAGTCAAAATTTGGGGAGCCCAAATATTTGTTTTCCAGAAGTTGGAATTTTCCGTACAATCTGTGATGGTAATTACACCGTCACTATGTTGAGTAAGTACAATCACTAGGATTGAGTGTCCTATCACAACAAAGTTGCAGACTGCTCAAACATGCAGCAAAAGAGGCAGGTCTTCGCAGCTCCGGCTGTGAGTAGTGCAGGAGGGATGTGTTTAGGGCGCCGAGTAGGCTGGCGTGGAGCAGTAGCTCTGAATGCAGAAACTGCTTGTCTTAGCTTTTGGAGTAAGTCGTGACGAACGGCTGGAGTGGTTTGGTTGGGATCAGGAGGGAGTGAGAAATCCCCGGGTAGCCGAAGGGGCTCGCCTAGTGTCAGATCTGCTGGGCTACAGTCCATATCCTCCTTGTGTGACGCACGGATGCCGAGGAGCACTAAGGGAAGCGCATCAGTCCAGCTGTAAGGGTCGTGCTGTGCCTTGAGTGCGTCCTTCAGCTGCCGGTGAAAACGCTCTACCATGCCGTTGGCTTGAGGGTGGTATGCTGTAGTGCGTTGTCTAGACGTACCGAGGAACTGTAGGAGGTGCTGCCAGAGTTGTGACTCAAACTGTACTCCTCGGTCAGTGATTACGGTTGCGGGGGGCGCCAAAACGGGAAACCCAACCGGACATGAAGGCGCGGACAGTAGTCTCTGCTGTAGCGTTGGGCATGGGAATTGTTTCTGTCTACCTGGTGAAACGATCGATGCAGGTGAAGATGTAGGTGCTACCGTAGGATGATGGTAGAGGTCCCACGATGTCGAGGTGTACTACTTGAAAACGTCCTTTGGGAATAGAGAAGGCTTGTAAGGGGGCCCGTATGTGACGATGTATTTTGGAGGACTGGCAGGCCAGGCACTGGGCAGCCCATTTCTTAGTATCAGACTTGATGCCGGGCCAGACGACACGTTGCGTGAGGAGGCGCTGGGAGGCCCGCACACCCGGGTGGCTGAGACCATGGATGCGGTCGAAAACAGCGCGGCGGTGGACGTGAGGCACGAACGGTCTAGGCTGTCCACAGGATACGTCGCACCACAATTTTATCTTTGTGCCAGGAACAGGGAGTTCTTGGAGTATGAGGCCTGAGGGGGATGTCTTGTATGCTGCCAGGTCTTCGTCTTTCTCTTGAGCCGCGGCTAGCTGCCCATAATCAATGGGTGGAGATGAGGGAAGAATGGTGGATATACAACGAGAGAGGGCGTCGGCGATCTCGTTGTGGCTGCCTTTAATGTGTTGGACGTCGCTGGAGAACTCCGAGATGTAAGCCAAGTGGCGCAGGACACGAGGTGTATGTGACTGGGAAGCTGAAGCGAAGGCGTGGACGAGAGGCTTGTGATCAGTGAAGATGGTGAACTGACGGGCCTCGAGGAAGTGCTGGAAATATTTGACAGCCAGGTATATGGCCAGGAGTTCTCGATCAAAAGCGCTGTACTTGAGGTGTGGTGGTTGAAGCCGTTGTGAGAAGAAAGAAACGGGCATGAAAATTCCGTTGATCTCCTGCTGTAAGACGGCGCCCACTGCAGTAGAAGAAGCGTCTGTTGTGAGAGTGGTCCGGGCGTTAGGTGCGGGGTGGGCCAGGAGGGTGAGGCGTGTAATGTGCTGTTTGATAGTGGTGAATGCCGTAGTAGCCTCTTCAGTCCACATGAGAGACTTGTGAGACTTCTTTGGGCGTCCCTTGAGAAGGTCGTGTAGGGGGGCTAGGACGGTGGCAGCTTTGTCAATGAAGCGGTGGTAGTAGTTGACTAAACCCAGGAATTCTCGGAGTTTCTTCGCCGTTTCAGGTTTGGGGAACTCCCTAATCGCAGTTATCTTCTGTGGTAGGGGTTGTATGCCACTGGGCGAGACTCTGTGACCGAGGAAATCGATGGCCGAGGTTCCAAAGACGCACTTAGCAGGATGAACTTTCATGTTGCTGTTCTGCAGGCTTTGGAGAAGGAGTTGTAGGTGGTGGCGGTGCTCGGCAGGCGTCGAAGATGCGACGAGGATGTCGTCAATGTAGACGGTGACAAAATCGAGGTCGCGAAGCATATGGTCCATGAACCTCTGGAAAGTCTGTGCTGCATTGCGTAAGCCAAAACTCATGAAAGTGTACTCGAAGAGTCCAAACGGAGTGGTTATGGCTGTCTTCTGGGTATCTGCCGGTGCTACTGGGATCTGGTGGAAGGCACGCTCCAAGTCGATCTTCGAGAAGATAGTCTTGCCATGAAGTTTGTGGTGAAAGTTCTGGACATGCGGAATAGGGTACCTGTCAGGTTTGGTGACGAGATTCAGGGCTCTGTAGTCGCCACACACCCTCCACTCGCCGGGTGTTTGCTTAGGAACCATGTGAAGAGGCGATGCCCAGGGACTCCTTGAAGGGCGAATGATGCCGTCTTGCAGTAGCTTGTTGAATTCTACTTTGGCTGTGTTCAGGAGCTCAGGGCGCATGCGGCGAGGGCGTGAAAAGACTGGTGGTCCTTTGGTTTCGATGTGGTGGAAAATTCCCGATGTAGGTGGTGGGGGTAGGGAGACTCGGGGTGAGAAAAGCTCCTTGAATTCGTCGGGCAGGGAGGAGAACTCGTTGGAAGGCGCAAGACAGGTGATAGTGTCGGTGTGTCTGGCACGAGAACCCTGGATCTTGCGTGCTGTAGGCTCATGGATGAGGCATAGATGACTTGGTTTGACGCCGAGCTTGTGGAAGGTGAGGAAGTCGAAACCAAGGATGGGTTGAGACACGTCTGCTATCACGAATAACCAACGCAGAGTCTTGGGCAGACCGAGGTCTAAGGCGAGGGTGCGTACGCCGTAGGAGGCGATGGAGGTACCGTTGGCAGCGAACAGGTCATACGAGGGTTGCTTTGACTTGTCTCGTAGTGAGGGAGGGATGAGGCTGACCGATGAACCTGTGTCGATGAGGAACTTCTTGCCGGAGGTGCGGTCGGTGACGCGCAGTAATGAGACGCCTGGAGGGACGGAGGCTGAGGCGTCTACCAGCCTCCGGTGTTGCCGTTTCCCGAATAGGTGCAATAGGGCTCACAGTTTCGAGCATTGCGGCCGAAAGTCTGGTGATACCAGCAGAGGGTAAATTTGTTGTGCTGGGGGTTGGCTGCTGTGTGTCGGAACTTGTAGGGCATAGTGTGTGAGTCAGGAACTGGCGCAGCAGCGGGTATGGAGGAGCAGAACTGCTCAATGGTGTCCATCCTGCGGTTCAAAATTTGCAACAGGTCCTTGATGTCTTGTGAGGTATTGCTCGGCTGAGGGGTGTTGACCCGGCTTACAAGTTCGATGGTAGGTACTGGTGTGACCGTGGCGGCAAGGGGTGCATCAGCGCACTCGTTAAAAATTCTATCTGCCACGGTTGCATATAGTTCTGGTGTCGTAGAGTAATCTACTGCGGACAGGATGTTGCGTACTTCTGTGGGTAGCTTTTGTGCGTGAAGCTGGCGCAGGATAGAGTCGGGGAGTCTGTCTGTGTGACGGGAGTTCAGCCGGCACATCTCCTCCCAGAGACGTCCTGGGGTTGAGTTCCCGAGGGAGATAGAGGATAGATCTTGCAGGAGATTGGGGCTGGTCTGTTGATAACACGTCTTCAAGGCAGCCCGCAGGGTAGCGAATTTGTTGTCATCTGGAGGGTTGGAAATGGTTTGTGAGACCCGCGTGGCCACTTCCGTGGGCAAGGCACAGAGCAGGGCGCAATACTTTTGCTCGTCGGTCGCTCGTGAGCCGGCGAGGGCTGCTTCCACATGGTCTAGCCAGTCCTCGACGTTGTGGTTGAAAGTCGGCAGAGAGATCCGTCCGTCCTCCATCCTGTGTGAGTGCTTATCTCCGGGAGTCACCATTTGTAGGAGTTCGTGGTATAATGTTGTCTAGCACTCAGGATGGATGGAAACTCTAAGGTGGTTTTCTTGTATAATATAAGTTATATGACAGACAGTCGGGTGCTGGAGGTGCCGTGTGGTGAGGAGCTGCTCAGTAGAGACGTTCAGTGAGTAGCGTGTTCAAGGAGGTAGATGTGCAGGAGCTTCGTTAGAGAAGATGTTGCCTGTTGCTGGCCTCCTGGTTGAATGAATGCTGACAGCGTGGAGCTTGCTGGAGGAGGTGTTGCTTGTTCAAGAAGAGAGACCAGAATGAATCTCAATGGAGAGACAGAGCTTATATACCCAGCAGCCGTGAGTCCTCTATGAGTCATATTGGGAAAACCCGAGAAAGTCGCCGGTCTCTAGTTCCGTTGCTAGGTAACGGTAACATCTGCTGTCGCCGCTCGCTTGGTTGCTAGGATACGGCGGCGCATCGGAATGCGGATACGCAGTTGTAGGGGAGAAGTCCACTACAACACCTTTCCCCTGACAAGCGGGTGATTAGTGACAGAAATGGATGTTAGAATCAAATGATTCACACTGAAAACCTTAGGAAAAAGAAAATATTAAGCTTCAGAGGTAAACCTACCCTACCCAACCAAACCTAACCTAACCTAACCTAACCTAACCCTGCGAGAAATGGGTGTGTAGGGGTATCGAGATATTAATGTGGTCTAGCACTCAGGATGGAAGGAAACTCTAATGTGGTTTTCTTGTATAATATAAGATATATGATAGACAGTCTGGTGCTGGAGGTGCTGGAGGAGGTGTTGCTTGTTCAGGAAGATGGGCAGAATGAGAGTTGGTTCGTGAGGAAGCTCAGAGAAGGACATGCTCGCTGGCGGGAGCGAGGACCGCCAGGCAGGCGAGGAGAAGTGAGGGGCCGCCAGGCAGCAGCGGAGGAGGAGGTGTTGCTTGTTGTAGAAGAATGGTCAGAATGAAACTCAATGGAGAGACAGAGCTTATATACCCAGCAGCCGCTATGAGTCATGTTGGGAAAACCCAAGAAGTCGCCGGCCTTTTGGCTCGGTTGCTAGGATACGGCGGGCATTGGAATGCTGATACGCTTGGTTGCTAGGGAAGACGGTAGCAGGTGGTGTGCAGCTACGCAGTTTGTAGGGGAGACGTCCACTACAGGTGTTAATACGGAAAAGTACCAATTAGAGAACAGACCACATGTTTCTCACAACGTCACTTATTTCTTTTTCAATATAATTAAATACATTAATGTATTTTAAATACAGTATATTTCACAAGTTATAAATAAGGACCTGTTGACATACGCATCATATTTTCAATTAGTTAATCATAATTACAATACCAACAAATTAAAATTGTTATTTAGATATAACTACGGTTGTACTAAGGTAAATTGCATGTTCTCTCATGACTAAAGATACGAAAAATGCTTTACAGTACAGTAGGAGAATAGTCATTTAATGATGAGTGATACAAAAATGCATTAGGAACAGAAAAATATTGGCAACTTACTGGTATTTATTAAGACAATTGATGCAAAAAAGATAACTTTTGCGTACCATATCTTGCCATAATGCATGTACGTACTTGCCAAGAAGGAAGAGTATCATAGGGGGGGGGGCGGGTATTGAGGCTGCAAGCCTTCCCACAAACTGTTCTGTCTTTTTTTTTAATTGAAAAGTGAGATTAGAATTAAAAATACCATAGACATACTCTGACACTTCAATGTGTGCTTCTCCCTGACTATTACCAAAGAGAAATTATCAGAAACACTGATTTCATTATGTACTTAACTAGTCACTGTTACTTTTTATTTTACCATTTCATTATTTAATTATTTCTGTGTTGCGGCATTTTCGAGAGAATTACAAGCACTGATTACTGAAATACTGTGTACTGAAGATGTATTACCTATTATCGCCACGCACAACTGTTCGTGCAGGTGTAGCAGTTAAAAGTGAAGCATTAGGTAAAAATGAAGTGCCACAAGTATGACTCATTCCGACAGCGGCGGACAGCGGTCGGTTGGCGTTGCTCCGCAGTCAGCCTCAGATGAAGTCAGTTCTGCTTAGATGATGGACATGCATTCCTATGACACGTACATGCTTATACAATTGGTATTGCTTAGATCATTTTATTTTAATACAGTTTAGCGAGTGTTACCCTTAGGTATATATATATATATATATATATATATATATATATATATATATATATATATATATATATATATATATATATATATATATATATATATATATATATATATATGATACAACGGTAGCTTTCGTCTTATTCAAGACATCTTCAAGACGAAAGCTAACGTTGTTTCCCTTTCCCGTGTGATTTTATCAAGATTTATCTTATCCACGTTTTCATTGTGGATCTACATGAAATATATATATATATATATATATATATATATATATATATATATATATATATATATATATATATATATATATATATATATATATATATATATATATATATATATATATATATACATATATGTATTTATTTATTTATTTATTTATTTATTTATTTATTTATTTTAGGACATAGCGCGCCCGAACGTTATAAACATTTACATCTCCCTATTCTGAGCATTGAATTTAATTGATTTTACGTAGTTTTAATTCTTCATCTGAGATGTTAGCCTTGGTAAACAACCCCTAGGGACTCGGTGAAACATTTATATCTCCCTATTCTGAGCATTTAGAATCCCATATTTACCAGGCTGGAAGGAAAGTGTGGGTGTGCATATTTATGATGTATGGCCCAAGTGTAGGATTGATTATAATTATCCACCGGTCTGAATTTTAAGAAAAGTTGAATGCTTTAAAACTGAGACGTAATTCTGATTCGTTTTTTATCAAGGATTTAAAAAATAATATTTGTTTTGTTCTAGCAATAAAAAATGATAATATAACTTATACATATACAAATACAACATGCAAATATGACAAGATAATACAAACACGACAATTCAGTAGGCTTCAAAGTGAGTAAGGCTATTTGCCTGCAAATACAGAAGAAATGATATACAGTATATGAATATGTATGAACATAATATTACGCTTCTAGGATGAGTGAAACTTTCTCTGTTTTTGATTTTCTGGCAATCTTTTCACTGACATCGATCCCTGTAAGGCGGAAACGATCCTCCGGCTGGTTACCGCTGCTAACTCGCTGGTTTGCTGGTGCAGACGACACTTGGGGTGGTTGGACATAGGTGAGAACTGCAGCGACTATCTGCGTCACCGGTAGATTCAACTCAGCCGTCCTACAGTCAGTATCTAGCTACCCTGCTGTCCGTCAAATTCTGGTTATGATCTCAGCATAGGTCCTGGACTCGTAGGCTGTGTTCCCAGACCTTCACCTATCAACTGTCAACTCTCTGGTCATCTACCACTACCGCATACCACTACCGTCAGTTCATCTCATTCCGTCTGTGCCCCGGTGTTTTCCTGCCATTTCAAGACGTCGCTCGAGTGCGGAGTTGGATGGACGCTTCCCTACCCTCAGTGTGCATCACCGTGTTCCAGAACCTTCCCCCAGGGCCACTGCCGTAGGAAATATATGTTCATGGTTTGATTCTATAATTGTTTGATTCCATTAATTGCTGACTCCCGTTATTTGTTTGATTCCTTTAATTTTTGTGCCCATTTAATTATTTGACTCCATTAACTGTTGACTGCCTTAATTGTTTGACTCCCTTAATTATTTGAGGTGTGTTGAGTGGTGTCAGAGTTTTGGGTTATATTTTTTATAGTAAAGACATGCCAATCTCAAACGGTTGTTTGTTATTCCTCAGAAAACCATGGTCCTTGACTTTCCTTTATTAAGATCCTGATTAGCCTGGCAAGGGATTTCTATCCCTAAGTCCCAGGCCTTTACAATCCCTCTTCAGCATCCAGCAGTAGTCTGCCATCATGTTTTCATTCCACCTTCCTTGATACCTCTTTTCCATTTCCTTAATGTCCTGGTGAAATATTTCACCTTGCTCTTTACTTAAACTACCCAAATATTCAAGAAAAGAAAATACACAAGATAGGAATGTAATAAATGCACTTTTACACATATCGCAACTCATGTTTGTAAAGTTATTTAACATATCTTCAACAATGTTTTGATAGTTTAGATCTTTTCTATTGCCTAAAAAAATATACGCAATATTCTTGAAACTATTCCATGCTTCTTTCGCACATTGGTTCATCGATTCTTCAAATTGGTGGTCTAACATTAACTTTCGGATTTGAGGAACCTCGAAAATGCCAGTTTTGATTTTTTCATATGTAACTGATGGAAATTCCCTGCATATGTACCTGAAAGTCACTTCCTAATGTAGGGCTTTTACAGATTGCTTCATTAACCCTAATTTAATATGCAGAGGAGGCAACAGCATTTTCTTGGGGTCAATCAATGGTTCATGTAGAATATTTTTTGAATCTGGCATGTCTAGGTGGCCAGTGTTTTTTGTCCCAATGTTCACGTCTTGCTCTGCTGTCCCACTCGCTCAAAAAACATGGCATTTTCGTGTAATTACTCTGTTGAAGAAGGAACAAAGCATTGCCTTTGAAATCTCCACAAACCAACCAATCATGATCTTTGTAATGAACTTCCTCTAGAAGTATCTGCAAATTTTCATAAGTTTCCTTAAGATGAACAGAGTGAGCCACAGGAATTGATGAAAATACATTTCCATTATGAAGTAATACTCCTGTGAGACTTGTTTTTATTAAAAATCAATGAACAAACTCCATTCAGTACCTGTATCGGTAATGCCAAAATTATTAATTAAAGCAGACATATATATATATATATATATATATATATATATATATATATATATATATATATATATATATATATATATATATATATATATATATATATATAATATATATATATATATATATATATATATATATATATATATATATATATGCAAGTAAATCACTGTGGGTGAGCGTGATCCAGGTATATGCTGATAACCACAAGGAAAGAAGAATACTTGAATTACACGAAAGCGCTTGGGAACTTCGTGTTTTCTTCTTTCCTTGTGGTTATCAGCAGTATATATATATATATGTATATGTAACAAAGAAATATGTGTGTGTGTGTTTGTTTTTGTGTGTGTGTCCGCACGAGAATTTCGGAAACTACTTTACCGATCTGTAGTGATGATGGATGTTGTTATATGTAGTGATGATGGGTGGTTGTTATATGTAGTGATGATGGGTGGCGTTATATGTAGTGATGATTAGACAATATATCAATATAAAATAAAGAAGTGTGTGTGTGTGTGTGTATGTGTGTGTGTCCACACGAGAATCTCGGAAACTACTTTACCGATGTGTAGTGATGATGGATGGTGTTATATGTAGTGATGATGGATGGTGTTATATGTAGTGATGATGGATGATGTTACATGTAGTGATGATTAGACAATAGAATAATAACAGTTTAATGCTAAAAAAATATACTCTGCTGTACCGTTGTAGTGAAAAACATGGTGGAACTTACATACACCGTTAATGAACTATTGATGTAAGAAGAAGTTTTGGGGACTGAACAGTGAGACACTGTGGAGCCTCCCGGAGGGTGGCGTCCTACCGTGGCCTAGCGAATGACCGCTTCTGCTATCTATCTATATAAAATAAAGAAGTATGTCTGTTTGTGTGTGGTGTGTTTGTGTGTGTGTCCGCACGAGAATCTCGGAAACTACTTTACCGATCTGTAGTGATGATGGATGGATGGTGTTTTATATAGTGATGATGGATGGTGTTATATGTAGTGATGATGGATGGTGTTATATGCAGTATAGTGATGATGGATGGTGTTATATGTAGTGATGATGGATGGCGTTATATGTAGTGACGATGGATGGTGTTATATGTAGTGATGATGGATGATGTTATATGTAGTGATGATGGGTGGTGTTATATGTAGTGTTCATGGATGGTGTTATATGTAGTGATGATGGATGGTGTTATATGTAGTGATGATGGATGATGTTACATGTAGTGATGATGGATGTTGTTATGTGTAGTGATGATGTGTGGTGTTATATGTAGTGATGATGGATGGTGTTATATGTAGTGATGATCTATCTTCTATCTATATAAAACAAAGAAGTATGTCTGTTTGTTTGTGTGTGGTGTGTCCGCACGAGAATCTCGGAAACTACTTTATCGATCTGTAGTGATGATGGATGATGTTATATGTAGTGATGATGGAGGATGTTATATGTAGTGAAGATGGCCTAGTTCTTGTTCACGTTGCATATACCATGAAAAATATTTCCCTTTGCTCAATAACTTCTTTAATTTCAACTTAGATCCTAAAAGTTCAACAGACTTCTTTGGTAAATTCAAATCCCTAATCAGATCGATAAGTTCACTCTGGGTAAACGCCTCCGTTACCTGACGATGAATCATCGTCAGATTCTGATGACACGGACCGCAACACACCTGGCGGAATGGAATGGAACCTCAGGACCATGTGGCACTGGTCTCATGGCAGATGGAATCTTGTGATATTGATTCCGTGTTTTTTTTTTAATATATCCCCCTATCTTCACAGAGCAAAAAAAAAACAGTCACCACCCATATTTTTCGGCTCCCGCCATACCTTAAGGACTCCAAATGGCATAACTTTTTTCTTACCATATTTCCATAGTTTTAAACCTTCAACACAAGTGCGACATACTTTATGTGGCGCCCAAGGTTTATCTAAATCACCTATTTTCACTCCAAAGTAGGCAAAATATGCATTTTTTTCCGATGCGATTATTTCTTATCGTTGCTTACGCACAACAGATCACTCACATATGAAGTAGAATACATTTGGATTGTTCAAACGTCCACGAGAAGATATATTTACAACAGGAATAGTATCTTAGTGCGGAAAAACAAAGATTTAACATTACATCCACGAAGAAAAGAAACATCTTGGTTTGGTAATTCAATGAACGATTTTTCTCACGACTTATAATAGGAGCCTTATACACAGCACCGATTCGTATATTTTTCATTTTCATAATGATCTCGCACCATAACGCTTTATCATACAAATGACCTTTCAATAAATTTACATTGTCTACAAGAGAAATGAGAGAACCTCTACCAGGTTCATTCTGCACACCATCGAATTTACTATTTAACTCCCCCTCCCCCTCCAAAAAAAAAGATGGACTTGTATGTTTAACAGTAAATTAAATTTTAAATTTTAAATTAATTAATTGCATTAAGAGTTTACAAGCCTTATTATACCACTTAAGCACTGGACTGGTATTTATTTATTTCCCTTTATAATCTACATTTTATTATATTTCTAGCTTCACTCCATTTTCACTTCCAACAACTTAATTAACTAAATTATTATATATCCAAATGCATGGAAGACGAATATAATGCTACTATCAGTCACCACTCACCAGCTCTGCTCACCACGGAATTTCAGAGCGTTCTGGGGAGTGCCGTACGATATGTTGGGCGAACACTTCATTTTTACCTGGACTTCACTTTTAACTGCTACTCCCAGAGTTGCCAACTTAGCGACTTTGTAGCTAGATCTAGAGCTTTTTGTTTTTTTCTAGCGACATTTTAGAGCGATTTGCGACTTGTCGCAAATCTAGAGATATCCACAGAAATCTAGCGACTTTCTGGATACTTTTGGACTGTCCATGAAAACTCAGTTTTCCTAATTTCGAGCCATAATATATAGCAACGGGGTTACAGGGACAATAAATAATAAGAAAAGTTTAATACATTTGAACGGGTCGTGGTACAGAAGGAGGGACACGTCTATTTCCTGATCATTAACTCGAATACGCTGAATTGCTTCAAACATAGGTTGGATGCTCATATGAGCAATAGGGGTTGGGTGTAAACGGGACTGCCCAGTATGGGCCAATAGGCCCGCTGCAGTTTCCTCCATTCTTATGTTCTTATGTTATCACTTGATGTCAGCCCGTCCATGGCTAATGTTGCCGTGTCGTCATTTATTTGTCTGTTACCTTCGCCTTTGTAGCACCTGGGTAACTTACTTCTTTGTCAGATATGCAATATGAATTTCATTAATACGCTAAATTTTAAAGAATATTAGCAAAACATCTTATAGAATTAATTCTATCAAGCCTGCGTGGTTCCAAACTTCTCATACTCGTCCACCATGGGTGACCCATAGACTCCATACAGTTGCCCCGACATAGTCCCAATAGAAAAAGGGTAAGCCACAGTATTCGCAGCGATTTAGGAAGGAATGGCTCAGAGATGACAGATACAAAAATTGGCTTCTGGAGGTGCCAGGAGATAATAAAAAAGGATTTTGTAAATTTTGCAAGTGTACTTTGTCTGCTAAGTTGTGCGACATTGAAAAACACAAACACACTAAAAAACACAAGAAAGCAGAATAGCCGTTTAGTGCAGAAAGAGACAATTTTACCATTCAAGAAACTTGGTGAAGCAAAAAAAGTGGAGGGAACTCTAGCCATGTTTGTTGCTGAACATTGTTCTATTCGTGTGGTAGAACACTTAAGTGAAGTGTGTAAAGTATGTTTTAGTGACAGCAAGGCAGGCAGTGAACTCAAGTTAAAAAGATCAAAGCGTTCTGGGATAATATGCAATATTCTTGCGCCACATTTCACAGAAAATCTGAAAAATTATATTTTTACATAATGCATTTTATTTATACTCCGTCCATTATAGTCGGCATTATGAAAATATTATTTGCATCAAATTACTGAAGGGGGGGAATAATAGCTAGCGACTTTCCATGGAAGATTTAGCGACATTTAGCTACTTTTATGTACCAGCCTAGCGACATTTGAAAATCCGAGTTGGCAAACCTGGCTACTCCGGGTTGCTTTAGTATCGGGCTGGCAGTCTTAAGATGAGTATCTCCTCTCCTTTTGTATATTTCTAGTGGTATAATGTGTAAACCTTGCTGGACTTTTAAGAACACCAAGTACTATACTGTATAGTGATTTATATGTTATATCGTGGGTAGTCATATTTCAGAATTCCACGGTAGAATAACTTACGTGTTTATGAGTTATGTGTGTTGGATAACCACGTTGTCCACGTTAGTTTGTTAATTTAAATAAGTGTTTAGTCTTTACTTTTATGATTTTTATTTTGTCACTCGGTTGAGTCACTTGTTTGATCAGATTGAATTTGTGTTTGTTTTAATTTTGTACATAACTAATATATTTATTGTTTGTTTGTTAATATATGTACTTCATGATTTTCAATATACCCCATAGTAATGAGGTGATGATTTTGATGGGCTCTATTGACATTTGATACAAAGATAACCATAATTATAGAGTTAACTCAACTTAAAGAATAATATAAAGAGAAGTTGAATTTGAAGAGTGAGATTTTTTTATAATTGCCTACGAGGGGGCTAGTTTATTGGGCACCCCCCTTACATCCTGTGCAAGGTGAAGCGCAGAAGCTTTTACAGAGCCCATCTGGGAAGCATGCGTAGTTCATGCTTGCCTTTATGACTCATGCATTAAGGGCGTAAAAGCCTTTAGGGTCATGGGGTTTGTCAGCAAAGTGTGGCAGGTCCCTAACAATGTCAAGTGCCAGGCCTGTCACTAGGACAGTGATTCCCAATGTGGGGCCTACGCCCCACTGGGGGGCAATTCAATAATAATAGGGGGGCAATATGAAAAATATAGTAATATCAACATTTTTTTTATTTTACCCTATATGGGTAAAAATTATAAATTTATAGGGTAAAATTGTAATTACAACCTAGCTGAGCACAACAGCTTGTGCAATCTAGTCAAGTGTTCACCCACTAATGTTATCGTGCATCTGGCACCAGCTATATGCGTGGCTTCTGACTTGTTTAACTTTGCAGTTCTTCATCTGCTGTCAAGGAAGAAGGTGAGTTTTAGTCAGCTGCTCAACGCTCCCACTGAAGCTAAAAAAAACAGAGGAAACTAACTACAACCAAATTAAATGTGCACAATAAAGCATGGAAGCAGTATTGAATTAAACACAAATGCAAGTTTCATGTTGATATAGTTATCTGTCTCTGTTTTTTAGCTTCACTGAGAGGGCTGGTTAAAGTGCTTTTCATTATGATTATTGATCTTGTTATTCTCTGAAAATAATGTATAAAAATAATCATTCATTGATCTTGTCACAGTAACATTAATTTAAAACTGTGAATATAAAGCTCAATATTTACTTGAAATGGCAACTGCATATTGACATTGTGCCTTGTATGTTACAGAAGTTTGATATTAAATTTATTTTCCTACGTATATAAATATTTTATTTTCACTTTTCAGTTACCCCCATGATGCATAAAATGAACAGTGTGCACGCCAAAAAAAAGTTCGCCAGTATTCAGATGAGTACTTGCTGTTTGGGTTCATACCAGCGACTCATGATGAAAGGTTGCCTTTTTGTCTGTTGTGCCACCAATGTTTGACTAATGAATCCATGAAGAGAGGTCGTCTCGAAAATCATTTGAAGGCAAAACACAGTATTCATGTTAATTCAAAACTGGAGTATTTTAAATCCCTAAAGGAGAAATTTGAAAAAAAGATCAACAATAAATTCATTGTTCTCTGCAAGAAGTGCAAGCAAGGATCGTGGTCTTGAGGCTAGTTATGAAATTTCTCTTCTCATAGCAAAATGTGGCAAAAATCATACCGCAATATCAACTTTTCTGAAAGTAGTTCTTGAAAAAGATGACCAAGATCTCAAAAGCATGCCGCTCAGTAATAATACTGTTAGTAGCAGGATTGATGAAATGAGTTGTGATGTAGAAGTACAACTTGTTGAAAAATTAAAATATACAAATTTTTCAATACAGTTGGACGAATCAACTGTAAGAGATAGTGAAGCTCTGTTAATGGCCTATGTAAGATATGTTGATAATGGAGAATTTATTGAGGATATGCTATTTTGCGAAGCATTAGAAACCACCACTATTGCAATTGATATATATAAGAAATTAAAAACATATTTAGATGATAAGCAGATACCAATGGAGAACATTATATCTTGTGCTGCAGACGGTGCTCCAGTGATGATGGGCAAGAAAAATGGAGTTTTAAAATTATTGAAAGACGACAATCCCCAAATGTTGTTAGTGCATTGTGTTATTCATAGACAGAATTTAGTTTCCAAAAAAGTTTCCCCTGTTCTAAACGAGACATTGAATGCAGTTATAAAATGCATCAACACTATAAAAGCTAATGCCAAATGTGAGCGTCTTTTCAAACAATTTTGCAAGGATCAAAATGCAGACTATGTAAGATTATTACTTCATACTGATGTAAGGTGGTTATCAAATGGGAATTGCCTGAAAAGATTCATGGAATTATTTGATATTCTTAGTGAGTTCATTGGATGACAAACCTTATATGACTCTGTTACTGACAGTTGATGGTAAAGCACTTGTCAGTTATTTAGCAGATATATTTGAAAAACTCAATGTCTTAAATAAGGAGCTCCAAGGAACAAATATGACTCTTGTTAATTCAAAGGCCAAGATATTTGGCTTTATATCATTTCTGGAATTATCCCAAGAAAATATTTCTGTCAAAAAATTTGAACAATTTTATTGGCTGAATAAATGTGAGGGAACAGATGCTACTTGTCTTGTTATTGTGGAGCACTTAAAAATAATGGTAAGCGATTTCAACTTCAGATTTTCTGATTTGAAAGAAATTAATTATCCATCTTGGATGACTCAGCCATTGCTAGTGGATCTGTCAGATGTAACCATGGAGTATCAAGGAGAACTTTCAGAATTACAAAATGATGACTCGATTATAGCCCTGTTCAAAATAAAAGGAACAATGATGTGGCTCTGTGAAGAAACACAAGCTAAATATCCAAATACAAGTAGTTTGGCAAGAAAACTACTGTTACCATTCCCATCGTCATACTTAGTGGAATGTGGATTTAGTGCTGTGAATGACTTATTACTGAAGAAAAGAAACCGACTGGATATCACTAAACGAGGCGACTTGAGATTGAAATTAACAAAATTTCTGCCTCGGATAAAATCTCTTTGCAGTAGACATCAGGCTCAAGGGTCTGATTAATTGATTGTAATTGAATGTATTTAATCTGATGGTAGATATGTTATACACATTATAAAATGAATTTTATTTGATTAAATTTGAAGTTAAACCCTTTAGTTTTATTTGAAAGATACAATTTTTTATGTTATACTTCTTCAAAACTGATATTGTTATATCATACTAAACAATTAACGGGTGGGGGACATGAAGAAATTTGTGATAAAAAAGTGGGGCATGGTACTAAAATGGTTGGGAACCACTGCACTAGGAGGAGGGATATCTGGTTAGGGAGGGAAGAGGTGTAGATAACGGCTGGGGATCTGTAGGAGGAAGTCATAGGGCAAGTGAAGATGTAGTGAGGGAGGGTGTGAGAGTTGGGTTGGCCACAAAGTTTACAAACAGTGCGTCCTGGCTCAGGGTTGCCAATGTACTAAGCGTGGCGAAGTACACAGTGGGGGTGGAGGTGATATGGTGTGGTGGGACAGGTACAGTAGGGGTGGAGGGAGGCACATAGGAATTGACAATATTGAGGGACATACCTTTTAGTGTGATTGTGATGGTGTGTGATCGTCGACATGCCGGTGGGGTACGGGTAGCTGGGAGTGGTGTCCTCAGGTCCAATAGGTATCCCTGGTGGAGACAGCCCAAACACAGTAGGGGGAGCAGCTTGCGGTGGGTGGAGGACAGGTTGAGGCACCACGTGTCGTGAAGATGTGGCAGGACTTCGTTCGGGGGCAGCAGGACACACTAGGGCAGGCCCGGTAGGCGCTACACCAGTAGTGAAGACTGCCAGTGGTGGAGTAGGCCGTGAGCAGGGGCTCTCACAGGGGGATTACCAGCTTGTGTCAAACCAGAAGAGAGGAGTGACTGGGTGGCAACAGAGGGCAAGAGTAGGTCGGAGATGGTGTTACAGAGAGTAGCGAAGAGTTTTTCAATACGGTTGGTAAATTCTTGGAAGAGGGATATGATCTGTCATGTCACTGGAGGGAGGTTGTGTGGGGGCACTGGTGGGAGCACAAGGCCTGACAGCGTCAGAGTACAGACGGGGAGGAGGCCCGGGCTGTGTTGCAGCCAGGTGAGGCCAGGCAGGGGCAGGTGTTGTTGAAGAAGGCATTGCTGGAGACAGAGGTGGACACAGAGGGGTGTGGCGCGGAAGACTGGGGAGGGCGTTGTGGTAGATGCGGCCTTTGGGGAAGCTTTTCCCCTGGGACAGACGGGCGATTGGGGCATTGCCGTGAGTCAGCATTGTGCCGGCCGCCACAGTTACAACATCTGGGATCAACTACATAGCCCATACCACCCCTATTAAGGTGGTCTTTGATTTTCTGGGCACAGGCGGCGGAGTTATGGTTACGTGAACAGAAGCGACATCTGGGGCGATCACGCCGGCAGCAGGCAGTGAAGGTGTGACCCCAATGAGAACAGAAAACACAAAATGCAGGCCCAGGATGATAGGCTTCTGCATACATTGGGGGGAGGAGTGGATGGGCATCCACAGTGGTTGGGCACTCCCTTCCCTTCCACTTTACAATGACAGCAGCTTGTGGAGTTTTCCCCTCGGCAATGTCGACGTATACTGAGTATACTAAAATTAAAGTCACGCGCATCTTCGATGTCAGCGTATAAGAGGAAGCGTTTCACTAGGATGTGGCAACATTCATCAGCATCTACTGGGGGTGGGGGGGGGGCACCAGGACAATCCCTTCAAAGCCAACAGTACTAAATGTTTCATAGACCTCAGGAGTCTGACACTTGATAAAGTTCCGGTTCTTACCTTGTCGGAATTGAATGTTGAGACTGCTGTCTGCAGTAATTCATCATCCAATTAAAGCATTCCTCTACAGTTTTCAGAGAGTCCTTGGGGAAGTGTAGATTAAGCTTATGGTTGGCAGAGGGCAGGGTGATAGGGTCCGTGGTAATAGTGTTTCCACTCCGGCTAGTGTTTCCTGTAGAAACATTACCGTCACTGTCATAATCACTGGGGTCTGACTCTCGAAGGGTGTTGGATTCAATATGACAAAGCGAGTTGGCGATGGCATCTGTATCAGAGATGTCTGCGTCCATGACAGAGGCTCTTCTAGGACATTTATGTCGACCCCCCATGCTGGCAAAAATTTGCCGGCTGATGGCACCTTTGTAGGACGATCGGGAAGTCAAGAGCACCTATGTACACGCCTGTCCCCTTATGTGGTCACGCCACGACTGGTTGAATTTGAATTGCATTGTTACAACCTAAGAGGCCAAAGGTCGTAACAATTTGGCGACCTTGCCAGGATAGATCCGTTTATCACTCATTAACTATTAGGAATATTTAGATATAGACATTCTTTATTGATTAATCATGGCCACTTTTGATGTTGAGGAGTTCGTTTAGAATCCATCCGTTAAAATGTTGAAAGACTGTGCGCTGCGAAAGGGTGATTGGATGAGACTTGGTGATACATATGAAATTGAGTACCAACATAGTCAAAGGAAGTCTACGATTCAAAATGCAGTCCTAACTGAACTTGAGAATGAGGAGGTGCTACCGAGGGGGGCACTGACTTTGCGTGCATGTAATCCCAGTGAAGTTGTAGAGATAAGAAAGATAGAAATGGAGCATGAGTTGGCTTTGAAGGAAAGAGAAGAAAGGGAAAAAGGACGTAAAAGGCAGCATGAATTAGCGTAAGCACAGGCTAGCGGTAGAAGACGAGACTTACAGATTTTGTCTTTAGAATCTGAGATAAAATTGTTTGATGTTACAAAACATTAGAGACTTATGCCTGCCTTTGGCGAGGAGGATCCCGAAGAGTTTTTCATGCAGGTTGAGAAAATTACAAAGTCTTCTCAGTGGCCTGAAGAGTCGTGGATAATTATAATTCAAAGTGTGCTCACCTGGTTAGCCCGTTCAGCATTTCTGTCTTTGTCAAGTGAAGTTTGTCGTTGTTATGAGTTAGTGAAACAAGAAATTCTTATGGTGTATGAACTCATTCCTGAAATGTATAGAGTGAAACTTAGGACTATGAGAAAGACTGATGCACAGTCGTATATAGAATTTGTTTATTCATTGAGTAAAATGTGTAGAAGGTGGATAAAGTCTAGCAAGGTAGAAACTTTTGAGGAACTTGTTCAGTTGATGATTTTAGAACAGTTCAAAAGAGCCACTCCGAGAGATATACAATTGTACTTAGGAGAGAGAGATATTAGTAATGCCCATAAAGCTGCTGCATTAGCTGATAGCTATGACCTTACTCACAAAATGTATCCTGTTAAATCTCAAAATCACTCAGGTGGAAAGGGTTTTGTAACCAAGGAAAAGGGTGGTAGGCAGGATAAGTAGAGCTCCAAATTCTAGTAGAGTAAATTTTCGTGGAAACTCAGATGAGCTTTCCAAGACATATGCCAAGACTAAAGCATTTGTCTGCTTTTACTGTAAGAAACCAGGTCATGTGATTGCGAATTGCCCTAAACTGAAATCAAAGAAGGAAGAGCCAGTGCTCTCATTCAGACCTCTAGAGAAGTTTGACAAAACTTTAGTTAGTAATCGCCCAAAGAGGGATTCTTTTGAACCTTTCATCTTTGATGGTTCAGTTGCAGTTGAAGAATCAGGTGATCAGTACCCTGCGAAGATTTTGCGTGACACAGGTGCTTCTCACAGTATTCTGTTAAAATGATCTGTTCCCTGCGTGGAAGATTCCTATACTGGAGGGCATTTGGTGCTTAAGGGTGTCGGTGGAGTGATCACTTTTCCTTTGTGTAGGGTGTATTTGAGAACTCAACTTAATAATAATAATAATAATAATAATAATAATAATAATAATAATAATAATAATTAACGGTTGATTGAAAAAGTTCTGCAGCCCGAAGGCTGGAAACATACATTGGACATAAAAGACTTACTACATACAGTGACATTCGTGGTTTAACAAAAGCCTTCATTAGAGAAGGGTAAAGGAACATACAGTGAACATGCAGATTAATGTTTACAGTGGAGGTCACGAAGATCATGTGAGCTGAAGTGTTGAACAGAAGACACGTAGTGTAGTAACTCCCTCACAAATGGCGTTATGAGGGGCATCACGAAGAGTAGTAGGTTCCTCACAGGTTAGGTTAGGTGACTGGTTGGGTGACTATTGGTGTTCAAGATTCTCTTCCTGTGACGGGTTATTTTTTGTTGGGTAATGATATTGCAGGAGCCAGCGTGGTGCCAGATCCTGTGGTATCTTCGACTCCAACAATGGAAAATAATACTTGTTTAATTGAAGAAGAATACTCAGATTTATTTCCTTTATGTGCAGTTACAAGGAGCCAGACTTCGGAATAAGGTACAGACCGCTCCTTCAGTTGACCCTGAGCTTTGGATTGCTGATACTAGTGCACTTGGCAATGATGTAAATGATTAGGTATTGAGAATTTGTTTGGCAGTCAGGATGATTCATTTGAGTGTGGCATTCGTGGAAGAGATGTGAGTGAAGCTAAAGATTCAGTTAACATTCATTCCCAAAAATCTGAAGCTGATATTTCTTCTAGTGACAACAATACCATTCAGAAAGTACCTGTCACTAGGGAAAAACTGATAGATGATCAGCAGACTGACCCCGAATTAGCTGAACTATTTAGGAATAGGGTGTGTCATAGGAGGGAAGATCAGCTAAAACTAATGGCCCATCGCTTTTTTGGTAGATTTTAGCGCATAAAAACAGAAAAAAATTTCAGTTTCAATATTTTGCAACCTTTTGCTAGGTAAATTTTAGCGTGAAATTTATCGAAAATCTAACGTACAGCTGCATTAGTGCATTACAATTAAATAGTGA
The DNA here is from genome assembly GCF_018991925.1 of Homarus americanus. Lineage (NCBI taxonomy): Eukaryota > Metazoa > Arthropoda > Malacostraca > Decapoda > Nephropidae > Homarus > Homarus americanus. Next base: position 31,349 of record NW_024721274.1, on the reverse strand, counting down.
ACATTGCTTTCTGACTTCATTCTTTAACAACCCAACTAACAATATTTTTTTTCTGTTTCAGATTCTGATGCATTTATAAGTTGATAATATTTGCGATGGCTGCTTGTGTCAGGACGAGGAACCAAAAATCCAGCCATCTCAGTCACTATCTTGGGTCTGGGAGAGAGCTCCTGAAGTCGGAGTTGCCTACATTGAGAGATGCTTTGAGATACGGTGTTTTAATCAGGCAAATCAGTGAAAAGAACCAAAGAACTTACACAAACAAAGACATTGCCAGTGATATGACCAAAGCTGTCTTGGCACAGTACACTCTGGCTAACGCTCAGTTCAAGCCTCCAGTCATAACAAATTCGAAGAAGATTATTGTGAGACTGCTGTATTGGGGAAAGGCAAGATATCTCTCTCTTGGGAGAGGAAAACTTGCAGTTAAAGTTGGCTTGCCAAAACAACTGGACCAGTTATTTGACATAGTGCACAGAAGTGCCCAATTGTTTCTCTGTCCTGAGTTTTGGATGCGATCGTGACTGTAGTCGGGCACATCTCCTGTATTTGCAAGCGTGAACTGAAGATTCCTGTGATCGAACTGGCATTTGTCAAAGCACAGAGGGAGAAGACAGCATTGTGAGAACATAACTGATTTCTGCATGCAAGATGTTCAGGTCCGAAGACAGGAAACACAGAAAGGTAGAAGGAGAAGAGTTGACGAGGAAAAGAGACTTGAGAAGGCCCAGGGTGAAGTAAAAAAGGCCGATGATTGGAGTCAAGCTGATTCAGAGTTTAATGACTTCCCCATGGCTGATCCGAGTGCTGACCAGGAGAATGGTGACTTTGTCCCTAACCCAGAAAATAATGATCCCAAACCTTCCAGGCATAAGATTCGAAATAGGAAAGATATCCCGAGCATAGCTCTGGCCAGCATGCGACACCACACTGGTCTCAGAGAAACTGCAGAGATAGCAACAGCTGCCTGGATTGACGGTGGTTTGATAACACCTGATGATGTTCACCTGGTGATAGATCATAACAAAGTAAGGAGAGCTCAGGAGAAACTTGTCAGTAACCTAGAAGAGGAGTTTGATAAGGGGATAAGAGAAAATGGAATCAATTGTTTGTTCTTTGATGGGAGAAGGGATGACACTAAAGTGTTCATGAAAGTTGGAGATTCTGACAAGTTGTTCCCTGCCATGGTGAAGGAGGAACACTACTCCTGCTGCAGTGAACCAGGAGGGAAGTATTTGTGGCATTTCACTCCAGAGAAAGATGACATCAGGAAACCAGCTGAGATAGTGGCAGATAACATTGTGAACTGGCTCAGAGAGAGGAACGTAGACCAGACCCTGCAGGCCATTGGAGGGGACAGCACCAACACGAACACAGGGTGGCAAGGGGGGGTCATACAGTGGATAGAGCGGAAGATTGGGAGGAAGATGGTCTGGATTGTTTGTGACCTCCACACCAACGAGTTGCCACTCAGACATCTGATCCAGGAGCTGGATGGCAAGACTCTTTCAAACAACAGATGGTCTGGTCCTCTTGGCAAGATGCTGGACGCTGCCACTGAGTTAGAAATAAATCCGAGCTTTGAAAAAATCATAGTTGGCCCTCCACTCGTTGAGCTTGCACATACTGTCATTGACGACCTGAGTACTGACCAGTACTATGGTTACATGATTTGCAGTGCCATCAAAACTGGGGTCATGCCTGATAGACTTGCTTACCTGCAGATAGGTCCAGTCTCACATTCTAGGTGGCTCACAACGGCTCTCAGGTTCTGCAGAATTTGGATCGCTCATCATAAACTGAAAGGGAACCAGCTTCACAACCTGAGACTTATTGTCCAATTCATCGTGAGTGTCTACTTGCCAAATTGGTTCAACACCAAGGTCAAGTGATCGTTCTCCGAAGGTCCGAGGCATGTTCTCTTCCAGCTTGAGCTCCTGAGGAGTCAGCCAAGGAAGGTTGTTCAGATTGTGGAGCAGACTGTGAGGAGATCTTCCTGGTATGCTCATCCCGAGGCAGTTCTGCAGACAATGCTCTGCTGTGCAGGATGAGGAGGAGAAGAGTGGCAGTCAAAAGATCTTGGATATGAGACTTATGAGAGGATCTGGGCATGACGATCAGTTGTGACGATTCCTTCAGGGTCAGGAAGACTCCTGAAGTCAATCTAGGTGCCAAGACCCTCACTGATCTCATAGATCTGGATAACATCCAGGCTGGCAGTGAGCCCCCTCTTACCTGCAGCCTCACCAATGTTCAAGTCAGAGCTTTCCTGGACAACCCCATGCATGTCCCTGCCTGGCCCTCGCACACCCAGAGTATAGAGCGTTGTGTACAGCAAGTGAGCGAGGCCAGCAGTCACGTGTACAGCCAGGAGAGGAGGGAAGGCTACATCCGAGCTCAGGTGGTCAGCAGGGAGGTGATGAGTAGAAACAGAAGCAAGAAAGACATGTTCTCTATGGTGTGCAGCAACACCGGGTCGTAGTAGTAAAACCGGTTTTTGTATTTGATGATTTTGTTTTCTAAAGGAATATTAAATTTAATAAATGTGTCAAGATCATGCGTTTCACTATTCTGGATCATTTTCATCCTAATAAATTAACCTGATACATTTACTTTACTTTAAATAAGCTATTTAGTGGTGTTGGTAAAAGGGTGGGAATACTGAATTTTCATAAGATTTCAAGTTAAAATTTACCTAGCAAAAAATTAAAACTTTTCAAATCTGAAGATATCACATGATTCTGCACATAGAATTACATCATTAATACCATGGGCCGATTTTTCAAACTCAAAAAAAAAAAAAATCGCCTCCGTATGACACACCCTAATGTAGGAAGGATGTGGATATGTAAGAAGCTGCTCGCTTGCCTCTTTGTTACTATACGGATTCAGGGTTACTTATGAGGAAGTTCAGGTCTGTGTCGGATCCTGCTGATGAGTGGAATGTTGTGCATCAGGTTGTGATTCCCAGTGGTCATAGGGGAAAAATCTTGAAGTTAGCACCCCACATTTTGGGAAGACATTTAGGAGTTAGGAAAACATTCAAGAAGATTTTGTCGCATTTTTACTGGCCTGGAATGAAAGGTGATGTTGCCAGATATTGTAGAACTTGCCATGAATGTCAGATGGCTGGTAAACAGAATCAGGTCATAAAACCTGCTCCCCTAAAACCCATTCCTCTGGAATAAGAGCCATTCAGCAGGGTTCTAATTGATTGTGTAGGTCTTCTCCCAAAAAGTCGACGTGGCCACCAATATTTGTTAACAATCATGTGTACTACCACCAGGTACCCAGAGGCTATACCACTGTAAAACATCAAAGCAATGAGTGTGGTAAAGGCTCTGACTAACTTCTTCACTCAATATGGCATTCCTAGAGTTGTACAGTCAAATCAGGGTTCTTACTTCACTTCTTTCCTTTTACAACAGGTGATGAATGAGTTGAATCTTAAGCAATACTTAGCTTCTGCGTACCACCCTCAAACCCAAGGTGCCTTGTGAGGTTTCACCAGACTTTTAAATCAATGCTTAGGAAACACTGTATGGAATCTGATAAGGATTGGGATGAAGGAGTGCCACTTATGTCTTTTGCCATAAGAGAGAGTCCCCAAGATTCCCAAGGATTCAGTCCCTTTGAAATTATTTTTGGTAATGCTGTAAGAGGTCCTATGACTGTCTTGAATTAAAGTTGGATAAGTAATCGGATAAAAGTCTCTTTGTCAGTGTGTATACAGAAGTTTAAAGAGAAACTGAAAAGAGTAGGTGAGATTGCTCGTGAAAATGTGTCAGAAGTTTAGGGGAAAATGAGAAAGCGATATGATAAGCATTGTCAAGCTAGAGAATTTAAGCTTGGAGATAGGATTTTAGAACTCATACTCCTGTATTGAAATCCTCCTTCAAGCAAAATATGAGGGTCCATTCACTGTAGTTAAGAAAGTAAATGACTTTAACTTTGTCATAGTGGCTCCAGGCAAGAGAAAATTAGAGAGACTGACTCATATCAACAGGTTGAAACCGTATTTTGGTCGAAGTGAAGTGGTTTATTCGGTTACAGGAGGAGAGGAGGTGGTCCCAGACACTGATGTCCAGTATATTGTGTGATCCTACCTCTAAAGTGTTCCATCTTTCACAACAACAGTCTCAGCATGTGGTGCAGGTGCTGCACGAGTTCAAGCCACTCGTCAACGATGTGCCACGCCAGTGTTCTCTGCTGGAGCCCGACTTGGTACTTCTGATGGCACATCTCCCATCAAGCAAGCACCCTACCAAATGAGCCCTGACAAAAGGGAGAAGCTGAAGCAGGAGGTGGAGTATCTGCTGGAACATGACCTAGTTGAGATGAGCAGTAGTGCATGGGCGTCACCCTGTGTGCTGGTGCTTAAGCCCGACGGAAATGTCCGACATGTGTACTGACCACAAGAAGGTCAACTTGGTGACAAGTGCTGACGCATATCCATTGCTGCACATCGACGACATCTTCGATAGTGTGGGTCAAGCATCATTTGTCACCAAGTTGGATCTTCTTAAATCAAACTCTCGGAAGAAGCAAAGCAGATTTCATTTTTTTTTCACTTCGGAGGGGCTGTGGTAATACAAAGTTATGTCCTTCAGCCTCAAAGGAACACCAGCAACATTTTAGCGAGCATTGCATATTGTTACGAGTGAGAGTTCAATGGTTGGTTGTGGATTCGCAACGTGAACGTTTTTTGTTTGTGACGTCATTTCTGCTCGCTTTGTTTACTTCCCAAGCCGCTGGCAGTGATAAGCTAAGTACAGAGTATCTCCTTTCTTATTGTACAGTATATATCTAGTGGTATAACGTGTAAACCTTGCTTGACTTTTAGAACACCAAGTATTATTTATGAAAGATTGTTGTTAATCATATTTTTAGAATTCCACGGAAAATAACTGACTTATTTATGAGGTTTCGTGTGGTGGATAGACCACGTTGTTAATGGTAGTTTCTAAACTAAATAAGTGTTTAGTCTTTACTTTTATGTTCATAATTTTGTCACTCGGTTGAGTCATTTATTTGATGAGATTTAACTTGTATTTTATATTTTTGTACATAACTGATATATTTGTTTTATTGTTTGTTTGTTAATATAATCTGTAATTAAATCTACTGCATGTATTTTATTTTCCCCTATAGTATGAGGTGATGATTTTGGTGGGATCTATTCCTTGGACCTATAATACAAAGAGAAGTTGAATTTGTGATTTTGTTACAACCTAAGAGGCCAAGGGTCGTAACAATATAGTGACATAAGGCCTATTGGGAGTGTACGCCTATCTAGATGATCTGGTCGGCGTGGGTGACACATTGGTACAACACATTGGCCGACTCCGTGAACTCTTCAATCGACTAGCAGAGTTCAACTTCACCGTAAACCTACCCTGAGTGAATTCGGAAATGCCACCTTTATCTTCCTCGGTCATGTCGTTGGACAAGGGAAAATTGCTCCAATTGATGCCAAGGTTGCCGCTATTCCCAGTCTTCCCGCACCTTACGATCGAAAGACTCTTAGAAGATTTCTCGAGATGGCTGGATTCGACAGGCGGTTTTATCAGAACTTTGCCAGGGTGGCCAGCTCCCTGATAGATCTGGTCAGCCCTAAAAGAAAGTTTGTGTGGGCTGATGACTGCCAGACAGCATTCGGAAAGGTCCATGGGTTGTTGGTGATGGCTCCTGTACTGCAACTCCCAGACATTAAGAAACAGTTTTTGATACAATCGGATGCATGTGACGCAGCAGTTAGTGCTGTGTTAATGCAAAAAGGAAAAAATGGAAAATTGCACCCGAACTGTTATTTTTCTGCGAAACTGAAAAAGCATGAACGTGGATATGCCACAATTGAAAAAGAAGCAATGGCCCTTTTGTTAACTCTGGAAAAGTTTGAGGTGTATGTATGTGGATCACCTTATCCAGTGATAGTTTATACAGATCATAATCCACTTCAGTTTGTTCATAAAATGAGAAATGAGAATCAAAGACTGTTTAGGTGGTCATTAGCTCTTCAACCCCATAAAATATATATATATATATATATATATATATATATATATATATATATATATATATATATATATATATATATATATATATATATATATATATATATATATATATATATATATATATATATATGCAATATTCAGAAATTTCAGAGTAATTTCAAATGCCCCGCCATTAGCGATACTGAGTGTTCAAGGTCGTCTGAGGGAAGAGAGCGCTCCCCGCACATATCGAGAGGTTGTGGAACTAGGCCTATATGATATTAAATGTAATTTGCCGAATAAATAATGATGCGATTCATGAAGTTAAGGGCCAGGCAAAAGGGGAGCGTGATGGTCTGGTTGGTTTTGAGTTGGGCTAGGCAAGAAATGGAGTTGCTGGCTGCGAGTTGGAATACGGCAGAGTTGAAGGTGGCTTCTAAGTTGTTCTCTCAGCACATGAGGATAGTGCTGTTTTTTTTTAGGGGGGTCGAATGTTAGCGGGAGAGAGAAGTGGAGAAGACGGGAATGCTGCGTTTAGCAAAAGGGGTAAGATGCAGTTTCTTAGAACAAATTTTTAGGGGGGTCGTATGTATGTTTTCTCAGCACATGAGGACAGTGCTGTCTTTTTTTAGGGGGGTCGATTGTAATATTCAGAAATTTCAGAGTAATTTCGAATACCCCGCCATTGGCGATACTGAGCGTTCAAGGTCGTCGGAGGGAAGAGAGCGCTCCCTGCACATAGCGAGAGGTTGTGGAACTAGGCCTAAGTGATATTAAATGTAATTTGCCGAATTAATAATGATGCGATTCATGAAGTTAATGGACTATTATTGAATTTGGAATTATTATAGATCATTTATCAGTCTGAATAATGTTACGGGTGTCCCAAGGAGTTATTAGTTTGGCGGAAAATATGTCACGTAGGCCTAAGCTAACGCCTTGAGAGGAAGCGAGGCGGGTGGGCTAGGTCAGTCACGTGGAGGCAATCGGTCCAGCAAGACATCCCTGCGCGTCTGTCACAGAAGAAATACGGTTTAGCTACCGCCAGAACCGACGTGGAGTTGGACTGATTTGATCTAGAATGAACGCCGAGATCGCTGTTGATGACGAGGCGAGCTGTCGCTGACCGACTGTCAGTGTAGGCCTGTCACTGTTTAGTGGGGTACCAAAGGATCTCTTGAGGGAATCTAGCCGTCTGGGTGCCCAGCTGACGGCGGGACGATCGTTGGGGTCAGCAGCTCTCCCCTCCCTCGGCTCACAACACCACATGTCTCGAGCAGCTTAGTGAAACCCTCTTGCTAACGGGAAGCTAAAGCTTCTCTCAACTGTACAAGGTCTGATTGGCTCACTCCCTTCCGCTTTATGGATGTACTGGGGGTAAAGTGAGGCTAGCTGAGTGATACAGGGTCGCACACTGAGACCATGAGTCTATGGGATACCTAGAGGAACATTTTATCTCCCTTATTACGGGTGTATGTTGAGTTGGGTGGAGCGTGGTTCACGAGTATGGGTGGACCCAGTAACAGATCAATAATAGTGAATATATTTGGGTGTAGTTAATACCATTTCTCAGTTACTGATATTATCTTGACGTGTGTAGTTTAATATTTCTTAAACAATTTTGATAGTATTGTTTTTGAATGTTTGTGTCACTAAGTGGAACCAGAGTGATACTGTGATTTGATTCTTTTAATGCATTTAATTTTTCTTTATAATTCCGATCTCAGTTATAACCTTTGTTCCCCAGAGTAGTGTTTAAGTTAGGTTAGGAAGTGTGCATCTGTTGGGGTGATATAATTTTGTTGAGTGCCCTTAAGGCCTATTCATTGAAGAGTATTTAATTTCTTATTTTTTATTACCATTTCCTCAGTGACTGATATTATGTTGTTGAAAGCCCTTAAGGCCTATTCATTGCAGAGTATTTAATTTCTTATTTTTTATTACCATTTCCTCAGTGACTGATATTATTTTGTTGAAAGCCCTTAAGGCCTATTCATTGAAAGACATTTAATTTAATTTTTAATACCATTCTCATGACTGATATTATTTTGTGAAAGCCTTATAGCCTTGCTCATGTGTACAATATTTCATTACTTCAAATTTATTATGATTTGAGTTTTACACTTTATATGTATAACTTGGCTCCCCAGATAGTGTTTTTTAGTTCACAGAGGTGCATATTGGTAACATTATTGATTGTGTTTATGTTGAGGAATATATGCTCAAATTTATATGTGTCTCATTCATCCCAGTCACAGACGTGCTATCCTTCCACGTGTCACGATAATCGTTCATTTGTTTAGTAGATTTGCTCTGTTCGGATTTTTCGATACCACCGCCATTACCATCTTATAATTCTTTGACAAACCCTGTCAAGAGAAAAATAAAGTCTCCAGTAAATTTGACCGGTTGTTATTATATATATATATATATAGAGAGAGAGAGAAAATGTAAGTATATATATATATATATATATATATATATATATATATATATATATATATATATATATATATATATATATATATATTTATATTTATATATAGTTTTTTACAAGTAAATCACTGTGGGTGCTCGTGATCCAAATATATGAGAAAACACGGAGTTCCCAAGCGCTTTCGTGTAATTCACATATACTGTATATATCAGGAGCGCACCCAGGGGGGTTTCCTGGTTGCCCAGAACCACCCCCCCTCCCCCCACCGGGTCATCATCATGACTACTATCCTCTTTGGCCGCCAGAAAATTTATCTGCGAGGTCACAGAGATAATACCAAGGACGTTGCCAATGATGGGACTGCCAATCATGTCAACTTTCTGGCCCTCCTTGACTTCCTTGTTAAAACTGGAGACAGGGTTCTAGGTATGCACCTAAGCACAGCTGCCAAGAATGCTCTGTTCACATCTTGGAATATCCATAACCAGTTGATTCACATTTGTGGAGAACAGATACGTGACATTATCTTTCAGAAAGTGAAGACAAACAAGTTTTTCTCTATCATAACTACTGAGATCACTGACTCTGCCTGCAAGGAGCAGCTCAGCATTGTGTTGAGGTATGTGGACCCTAATGACGACATCAGAGAAGACCTGGTGGACTTTCTGGAGTGTGACAATGAGGTAACTGGCAGATTTACTGCAGATAAGGTGACAAACAGCATCACAGGGTGTGGACCTTACATCAATAACCTTAGAGGTCAGGCCTTTGACGGAGCTAGCAACGTGGCTGGCAGCTCCAAGGGGGCAGCAGCTATCATAAAGGAGACCAACCACTCTGCTTTCTACCAGCACTGCTCAACACATGCCTTCAACGTGGCTGTTGTTAAATCCATCCAGATCACCAGTATCCGGAACATGATGGTACCGTGGACAGGCGTTCAACTTATATTGAAGTGCATCCCGAACGTGGAGGCAGCTGTCCTGAAGACCAAACCTGATTCAAGGAAACACAAGCTAAAAAATATGTCATACACGTTGAGTGCATCGCCTAAATGCCCTAGAAACCCTTGTGGAGTTACATCCCTCGGTGGTGGCCTGCATGGAGGACATTGTGGAGGGTGTTCCTGGCAGCTGGTCTACAGACTCACTGACTGATGCCCAGGCCCTGCTACTCGCCAACACCAGCAGAGACTTCATTGTGTCCCTGGTGATCACCAACAATGCACGAGGCTACCTGAAAGGTGTGACCACTAGCCTTTAACGCCTTTAACCACAGGCCAAGGAAATAGTTGAGGCCAGCAGAGAAGTTAACTGTGTGAAAGCAGGACTAAAGACATCCAAAACAACATGGATGATCACTACACTGAATGGTTTCGTCAAACTCCAACGACACCGAGACAACACATCAGCTGATGGACCAGCTGAATACTACTGGAGAACTGTGGCCATTCCACTCCTAGACCATCTCTTGGCAGAGATGGAGGTGAGGTTCAACCCCCTGCACCAGAAGGCCTTCCATTGACTCAGTGTCATCCCATCCATCTCGGCAACCCTGACATCAGCAGAGGGCAGCAGAAGAATACAAGAACTGGTTGACCTCTACCGGGAGGACCTACCATCTCCTCCTGGCAGTATCAAGAGTGAGGTACAGTCTCACCCAAAAGTTCGTTAACTCTCCCATCCAGCTATTGCTGCACTGTCTGCTCCAGATGTATGAACTTGACTCTGTTACTTCGATCCCTTTGATTCATTTGTAAAAGTTTCATGTTCTGGTTGGTACTAAGACAGTTTCAAACATCTAAAGCAGGCAGTACAGCAATAGCTGGCTGGGAGAGTTAACGAACTTTTGGGTGAGACTGTATATGAAAGACAAAAGTCGTGTCGTGAAATTTGGTGAAAACTTATGCCGAAGGGCTAAACTTTTGGTGCGCTCTGCCTTGTGGTAGGGAGCTCTCATGATGTTTCAAGAGTTATATTTAATCTTCGAACAAAACCGCGACACGACTTTTGTCTTTGATTGTACACACCAGGCGTGTCAGGTGGAAAAAAAGGGCCAAGCAACAGGGCCCACACCAGCCTTCCAACTACACCGCTCAATAAATTAATGTATAGTTTATGTTTGTGCAAATTAGATATACCCCTGAAACTCTTCTATTAAGAATTGTTTCTCTACCGGTAGTGTTCTGTAGTTTACCGTGGTGGCTCCTCACCTAGCTCAAATATTTGGACCCCCCCCCTTACCCAATTTCTGGGTGCAGCCCTGTATATATATATATATATATATATATATATATATATATATATATATATATATATATATATATATATATATATATATATATATATATATATATATATATATATATATATATATATATATAATCAAACCGGATTTGGTAAAACGTTACTCTGACCACCTAAGTGATACGGGTGGTCCCCATTAGAGGTTCACGGCGCCATAAGCTCGTTGAACAGGCTTTGTGTGAAAGATAACAAAGTCTAGGACTGCTTTTAGTATCCTGATGGTCCAGTGGTTAGCGTTCCCCGGTCACAGTCATAGGCTTGTGTGCCGTGAGTTCGAATCCTGGTGGGTTGAGGTGTTGATTGTATGTAGAAGTCCGCGTGCTTTATTGGGCTAATGAAATATATATATATATATATATATATGCAAGTAAATCACTGTAGGTGCGCGTGATCCAGGTATTTGCTGATAACCACAAGGAAAAAAGAAAACACGAAGTTCCCAAGCGCTTTCGTGTAATTAACATCTTCAGGGGTGAGTACAGACTAAGGAGAAACACATAATAAGGCATATATATACAGTAGAGGAAGGTGTGATCAAGTCCACAGTGATCAGGTCACTAGGTAGTGACCCTACTAATCTTCAAAAACGCCGCCGCAGTCGGTAGTCAGGTAAGGTCTATATATATATATATATATATATATATACATATATATATAAACTGTATATATATATATATATATATATATATATATATATATATACTGTATATATACAGTATATATATATATATATATATATATACTTATATATATATATGATATATATATATATATATATATATATATATATATATATATATATATATATATATATATATATATATATATAAAATCACACGGGAGCAACCTTGGAGTACCTTAGCTTTCTCGTACTGTGAGAATATTTGAGGCAGCTGATGTCTTGGGCAGCCAAAGGGATTCAGACCACGGCCTATGACTGTATACAGGATACTAAAGCAGCCCTAGACTTTGTTATATTTCACACAAAGCCTGTTCAACGAGCTTATGGCGCCGTGAACCTCAAATGGGGACCACCCGTATCACGTAGGTGGTCAGAGTAACGTTTTACCAAATCCTGCTTCGAAACACGAGGATCCATATATATTTCATTAGCCCAATAAAGCACGCGGACTTCTACATACAATCAACACCTCAACCCGCCAGGATTCGAACCCACGGCCCACAAGCCTATGACTGTGACCGGGGAACGCTAACCGCTGGACCACCAGGATACTAAAAGCAGCCCTAGACTTTGTTATATTTCACACAAAGCCTGTTCAACGAGCTTATGGCGCCGTGAACCTCAAATGGGGACCACCCATTATTATCCGTAGGTGGTCCATGCTATTTAAATCCGGCTTCAGAAACGAGGATCCATATATATTTCATTAGCCAATAAAAGCACACCCGGACTTCTACATACAATCAACACCTCAACCCCGCCAGGTGTTGGTTAGCATGTAAAGTGAGTGGCGATGATGATTAACGACAAACTGAAATAAACTGGGCTAATGAAATATATACTTGGATCCTCGTGTTTCGAAGCCGGATTTGGTAAAACGTTACTCTGACCACCTAAGTGATACGGGTGGTCCCCATTAGAGGTTCACGGCGCCATAAGCTTGTTGAACAGGCTTTGTGTGAAATATAACAAAGTCTAGGACTGCTTTTAGTATCCTGGTGGTCCAGCGGTTAGCGTTCCCCGGTCATAGTCATAGGCTTGTGGGCCGTGGGTTCGAATCCTGGCGGGTTGAGGTGTTGATTATATGTAGAAGTCCGCGTGCTTTATTGGGCTAATGAAATATATATATATATATATATATATATATATATATATATATATATATATATATATATATGTAAATATACAAGGAAAAGAAAAGTTTGACGCTTTCGTGTAATTCACATCTTCAGGGGTGAGTACAGACTAGAGAGAGAAATACAAACCAAGGTGTATATATACAGAGGAGGGTGAGACCAGGTCCACAATGGTCAGGTATTAGGTAATGACCCTACTAACCGTTGTGTGCTATATATATATATATATATTTCATGTAAATCCACAATGAAAACGTGGATAAGATAAATCTTGATAAAATCACACGGGAAAATGGAAACAGCGGAGCACCTTAGCTTTCGTCTTTATTCAAGACATCTTCAGAGGCAACTGGATTACATGGACAGAGAGAGGCTTAAATATACTGGGTGACCTTAAAAACATGACCTGACCTCATGTTTTTAAGGTCATAAAATTTTATATATATATATATATATATATATATATATATATATATATATATATATATATATATATATATATATATATATATATATATATATATATATAGACTACTATTAAGATTTAATTATAAACAATTAATTGTGGATGTATACAACAATGGCAAATAGTAAGGCAATTTGACCAAAAGGTGGCCGACAAGGCTCTCGGATACTTATTTCCTGAAGGGTCCTTTGTGTAGGCTATGTAATTTCCAGCGGATGGTTTCGATGGTGCGGCCACTGAACGGGTGCCAAAGAGAATTCAGATTAGTTACCTAATGATCACCCACTAGAGGTGGTCATGCCAAGCGAAGGAGGCCAGTGACCTGTGTAGGATCTCTCCATTGTCCTTGATACTTTTGTTTAGAGTTATTTTGAAGCCCAGTACTATTCTCGACTCTACAGCATGAGTTAAGACCTTACCATAAACCTCTGTGTGAAGAAGAATTTCTTTATGTCCGTTCTGCATAATAACTTAGCGAGCTTCCCCCCCACCCCCGCCATTGATCGTTATGAATACTAAATGCATTAAATTTATAAAGAGCTCATAAAAATAATGAAGAGTCAACGTTACAGAAGTACGATTCACCGTTCTGGATCCTTTAGAAACCTCCAGACAAGATTATGTTCCTTTTGGTGCTGTAGGAACAATTAATATTTGCAGATTAATTGTATCCCATTGCAGATGGCAGAATAATGCGCTTAAGATAATAAAAAAACAATGATTCACCGATATACATAACTCCTTCTTTTAATCTCTGCCTTCTAACTGTTGTTTATACAGTGCTTAGTAGCCGCTTGGCAGCGCTAAAATCGGGGATGAACGAGTTCACCCACGGGAGTGACCCATCCTCCTACAGAATCCTTGATGCATTAGACGTGAGGCAGCAGAATTTCAAAGAAGCAGCAGTGAACGTGAATAACAGGAGAATATAATGTTAAGTTGCCTATGTGGTTGGACGGGCTAGTGATGGATAATATAGGACGGTGTTGTGTTGAGTGACAGAGCTAAATCAGAAAGCTATCTTAAGCTTTTGCTGTAGAAGAGAAAAGCCATAGCAAGGCATTGCAAGAAAGAAATAGCTAAGAGATTATATCCCTTATCGAAATTCAATTAAGTTCGCTTTATATTTCCATTATGAAATTCGTAGGTTACATGGATCACGTCTCATAAGCTTGGTTGTCATAAGATAGGTTGGTGAAGGCCTGGTGGTGGATGTACGTGTGAGGCTCCGTTCCGGAAATGTTACTCGGGCTAAGGAGCACGCCGGCGGAGAGTGTCGAAGTGGAAGTGGTCCTTGAGTGTTCTTGGCCAAGACCAACCAGTTTGGTGACACCGTAGCGCCTCACACGATCCGCGACAGGACTGTCCAAGGTGATTGCCGGCAAATCATCGTCGTCGTTATCATGGATAAGCCAGCTGTCCTTTGTGGTACCAAACTGCGTCTGTGAGAAGCAATGGTGATGATGCGTGTTAAGTACTTGAGATAGTTAATAATGATACATATTTTTGGGGGTAAAATAAAAAATAAATGTAGTGACACACACACATACTACTACTACTACTACTACTACTACTACTGCTACTACTATTACTTTGCTGTCACTCGGAATTGAGTATGACGATTATCCGGATATGATACAATGATATGAGTTATTAAGGATGTCACCTACGTTGGTGAGTTCTCAGGTGACTAAAGAGGCTGATACGGGACCAGCAGTGCTGCACATATGGAGGGCTACATCTAGTGCGGGAGGGGCGGCGGTAGCGTTTTTCCGGCGAACTCGGAGGATGGAAAGTAGACTACGTTGGTGAAAGTTTTCAAGTGCCTTGAGGTACCTCCTGCATGTGACCCATGTCTCGCTGCCATATATAAGAGTGGAGAGGACCACTGCTCTTAAATGTGCAACTTTGTAGATAATTCAGCTCCCTACAGCTGAAGACACGGGTACGGAGTCTGCCAAAGGCTTGAGATGCACATCTGATCCGAAGTTGAATGTCTTCATCGATGTCCGCAGTGGTGGACAGGTTTGAGCCGAGATACCGAAAGTGGGTAACATTAGAGAGGGTAGTACCGTCAAGCTGGATGGATGGTGGTGTGGCTGAACCAGGGGCAGGCTGAAAGAGAATCTGAGTCTTTTATACATTCACCTCAAGGCCGAAGTGTACATACGCATCTGCATAAGTTTTCAGGATCTCCTGCAGGTCGCATTCAGTGTGAGCGAAAAGGGTGGTCGTAATGGAAGCTGCCGACACCTTTGTTCTTGCCTAGAGTCGTCTTAGGTTGAAAAGCCCCTTCATCCGGTACTCGATGTCTACCCCTCCGGCTAAATTGGCACTGGTACGAGTAAGGAAGGCAGCCAAGAAAATGGAAGAAGAGTTGGTGCCAGTTCACACCTTTGTTTTACCCCAGTTTGGATGCAGAAGAACTCAGACTGGCTGCCATTGTGTAGGACACAACCGTTCGTGCCATCGTGGAGCTGCCTCACAATGGCAATGGATTTTGGTGGGTGAGCCAAAACGGCTGAGAGTCTGCCAGAGGGCTTCCCTATTGACCGAGTCGAAGGCCATGTACAGGTCACGACGCTATTCTCGGCACCTTTCCTGTATCTGGGGAGCATCAAAGATCATGTCAGTGGAGCCACGAGAGCCACATTGAGATTCTGTGAGGAAATTTTCTGCCTCAAGAAGACGTCTGTTTAGGAGGACTCGAGCGATAATCTGGCCAGCTACGGACAGCAGCGAGATCCCAAGGTAGTTGTCCCAGTCTGACTGGTCTCCCTTGTTCTTATACTGTAAATATTGATGATGGAAGCGTGTTTAAGAGCTTGGGGATTTCCTCATTTTTGCATATATTCTCTAGGAGAGAGTGGAGACAGCAAGTAAGCAGAGGTCCTCCTGCTTTCTACACCTCAGTTGGGAATCCATCAGGTCCTGAGGCTTTGATATTTTTCACCTGTTTGATGGCAGTAGCTACTTCATCCAAGGATGGACGATAGCTTAGGTGGGTCAACTCTGGATGCTGAGGGACCTGCTGGGTAGTTGGGACATCCACATTGGTGTTTCGGATGAACAGTGAATGTTAGTGCTCTTTCCAGCGCTATCGGATGCCTTCTTTGTGTTTAATTAGGGAGTTACCGTCGGATGAGCAGAGGGATTGGTCCATAAAATGTTTTAGTGGAATTGAAAAACTCGCGCATCTTGTGCTGATCTGTAAAGTTTTTGTGTTTCACATGCTTTATTTTTAAACCAGTCGTTATTTAGTTTGCGAAGTTCACGCTGGGCCGCCACTTTATTCTTGCGGAAAGTATCAGCTTTGGTCCGACACTGAGGGTTGATCTGCCAGTCAGTTAAAGCAGCACGTTTATCATCGACGAGTACACTGATTTCCAGGTTATTTTCATCAAACCAGTCCTTGTGTATTCTTTCGATCTGGCCGAGGGTCCGTCTGCAGGTTTCTTGTCATGACAGTGCAGAGAATCCCCAATTCGGCACTAGGATTTGAGTTGTTTGTTGTCGAGTTGTTTATCTGGATCTTCCAGACGCTCAGTGTTAAAACCTCATCTGCAGGCTTGCTGTCTTCGCCGTGTTGGGCTACGTGAAGGACACATACACACACACACACACACACATAATTCTCAAAATATACTGTACACCTCATTGTCACTCAAATTATATTTCCATAGCCTATTTACAGTTTATTGCCAAGCTTCCATAAAATTTTCAGAATTCTACAAGTTCTAAAATCTAAAGTAAAGGAAAAATAAGGTGCACTAAACCAAACATACATACGGGATATCATGAAATTAATCTATACTGCATACACCATACTCCATACGCCTCTTTACATCATAATGTTCTGCCACTCCAAACCATAATGCTTTGCCACTCCCCACACTCCTCCAAAACATAATCCTCTGCCACCCACACTCCTCTCCACACCATAATCCTCTGTCACTCGACGCACCATAATGTTTTGCCACTCCACATTCCTTACGCCATAATATTCTACCACTCCACAAACTACTCTCCATGCCACAATGCTCTGTCAGTCGCCACGTTCCTCTCCATACCATAATGCTCTGCCACTCCACACACTCCTCTCCACACCATAATGCTCTGTCACTCTTCACAGTCCTCTCCACTTTATAATGCTCGGTCACTCCACACACTCCTCTCCACTCCATAATGCTTTGCCACTCCACATACTCCTCTCCACACCATAATGCTTGGTCACTCCACACACTCCTCTCCACACTATATTGCCGTGCCACTCCCCTCACTTCCCTCCACACCATAATGCTCTGCCCCCCCTCACTCTTCTTATAGTTCTCTACCCCTCTACATTATAGGGCTCTACCACTCTACATTACAGTTTTCTAACACCTCTACATAATAGTGCTCTACCACTCTACATTATAGTGCTCCACAACTCTAAATTATAGTGCTCTACCACTCTACATTACAGTGCTCTACCACTCAACATTATAGTGCTCTGCCACTCTACAGTATAGTGTTCCACTCCTCTACATTATAGGGCTCTACACGTCTACATTATAGCTCTCTACCCCTCTACATTATAGTGCTCTACCACTCTACATTATAGTGTTCTACCACTCAACATTATAGTGCTCTGCTACTCTACATTATAGTGTTCCACTCCTCTACATTATAGTGCTCTACCCCTCTACATTATAGTGACCCACCACTCTACATTATAGTGTTCTACCACTCTACATTATAGAGCTCCACCACCCGCCCCTCAACATTACAGTTCTCTACCCCTCTACGTTATAGTGCTCCACCACTCTACATTATAGTGCTCTACCACTCTACATTATAGTGCTCTACCACTCTACATTATAGTGCTCCACCCCTCTACGTTATAGTGCTCCACCACTCTACATTACAGTTCTCGACCGCTCTACATTACAAATTTCTACTACACTACATTATAGTGCTCCAACCCTCTTCATTACAGTTCTCTACCCCTCTACATCATGGTGCTCTACAAGTCAACATTATAGTGCTCTACACATCTACTTTATAGTGCTCTACCACTCGACATTACAGTTCTCTACCCCTCAACATTATAGTGCTTCACCCCTCTACATTAAAGTGCTCCATCCCTCTACATTTCAGTTCTCTACCAATCTACATTATAGTGCTCTACCACTACATTATATTGCTCTACCACTCTATATTATAGTGCTCTATAACTCTACATTTTAGTGCTCCACCACTCTACACTATGGTGCTCTACCACTCTACCTTATAGTGCTCTACCACTCTACATTACAGTTCTCTACCCCTCTACAATATAGTGCTCTACCACTCCATTATAGTGCTCTACCCCTCTACATTACAGTTCTCTACCACTCTACATTACAGTTCTCTACCACTCTACATTATAGTTTACTACCACTCTACATTATAGTGCTCTACCACTCTACATTATAGTGCTCTACCACTCAACATTACAGTTCTCTACCCCGCTACATTATAGTGCCCTACCCCTCTAAATTATAGTGCTCTATCCCTCTATATTATAGTGCTCTACAACTCTACATTATAGTGCTCTACCCCTCTATATTATAGTGCACCAACATCCGCCCCCCAACATTACAGTTCTCTACCCCTCAACGTTATAGTGCTCCACCTCTCTACATTATAGTGCTCTACCACTCGACATTATACTGCTACACCACTCTACATTATATTGCTCTACCACTCTACATTATACTGCTACACCACTCTACATTATATTGCTCTACCACTCTACATTATACTGCTACACCACTCTACCTTATATTGCTCTACCACTCTACATTATAGTGCTCCACCCCTCTACAATATTGTGCTCTACACCTCTAGATTACAGTTCTTTACCCGTCTACATTGTATTGCTCCACCCCTTTACATTATAGTGCTCTACCACTCTACATTACAGTTCTCTACCCCTCTACATTACAGTTCTCTACCCCTCTACATTACAGTTCTCTATCCCTCTACATTACAGTTCTCTACACCTATACATTATAGTGCTCTACCCCTCTATATTATAGTGCTCCACCATCCGCCCCTCAACATTACAGCTCTACCACTATACATTATAGTGCTCCACCCCTCTACATTATAGTGCTCCACCACTCTACATTATAGTGCTCCACCACTCTACATTATAGTGCTCTACCCCTCTACATTACAGTTCTTTACCCGTCTACATTGTAGTGCCCCACCCCTCTACATTATAGTGCTCCACCACTCTACAATTACAATTCTCGACCACTCTACATTGCAGTTCTTTACCACACTACATTATAGTGCTCCACCCCTCTACTTTATAGTGCTCCACCCCTCTACATTAAAATGCTCTACCACTCTACATTATAGTGCTCCACCACTCTACATTATAGTGCTCAACTACTCTACATTAAAGTTTTCTACCCCTTTACATTATAGTGCTTCTCCATCCGGCCTCTACATTACAGTTCTCTACCCCTCTACATTATAGTCCTCCACCACTCTATATTATAGTGCTCTACCACTCTACATTATAGTGCTCTACCACTCTACATTATAGTGCTCTACTATTCTACATTATAGTGCTCTACCCCTCTATATTATAGTGCACCAACATCCGCCCCTCAACATTACAGTTCTCTACCCCTCAACGTTATAGTGCTCCACCTCTCTACATTATAGTGCTCTTCCACTCGACATTATACTGCTACACCACTCTACCTTATATTGCTCTACCACTCTACATTATAGTGCTCCACCCCTCTCCAATATTGTGCTCTACACCTCTAGATTACAGTTCTTTACCCGTCTACATTGTATTGCTCCACCCCTTTACATTATAGTGCTCTACCACTCTACATTACAGTTCTCTACCCCTCAACATTACAGTTCTCTACCCCTCAATATTACAGTTCTCTATCCCTCTACATTACAGTTCTCTACACCTATACATTATAGTGCTCTACCCCTCTATATTATAGTGCTCCACCATCCGCCCCTCAACATTACAGCTCTACCCCTCTACATTATAGTGCTCCACCACTCTACATCATAGTGCTCCACCACTTTACATTATAGTGCTCTACCACTCTACATTATAGTGCTCCACCACTCTACATTCTAAAGCCCTACCACTATACATTATAGTGCTCCACCCCTCTACATTATAGTGCTCTACCCCTCTACATTACAGTTCTTTACCCGTCTACATTGTAGTGCCCCACCCCTCTACATTATAGTGCTCCACCACTCTACAATTACAATTCTCGACCACTCTACATTGCAGTTCTTTACCACACTACATTATAGTGCTCCACCCCTCTACTTTATAGTGCTCCACCCCTCTACATTAAAATGCTCTACCACTCTACATTATAGTGCTCCACCACTCTACATTATAGTGCTCAACTACTCTACATTAAAGTTTTCTACCCCTTTACATTATAGTGTTTCTCCATCCGGCCTCTACATTACAGTGCTCTACCCCTCTACATTATAGTCCTCCACCACTCTATATTATAGTGCTCTACCACTCTACATTATAGTGCTCTACCACTCTACATTATAGTGCTCTACCACTCAACACTCTACATTATAGTGCTCTACCACTCTACATTACAGTGCTCTACCCCTCTATATTATAGTGCTCTACAACTCTACATTATAGTGCTCTACCCCTCTATATTATAGTGCACCAACATCCGCCCCCCAACATTACAGTTCTCTACCCCTCAACATTATAGTGCTCCACCTCTCTACATTATAGTGCTCTACCACTCGACATTATACTGCTATACATTATATTGCTCTACCACTCTACATTATACTGCTACACCACTCTACATTATATTGCTCTACCACTCTACATTATACTGCTACACCACTCTACATTATATTGCTCTACCACTCTACATTATAGTGCTCTACCACTCTACAATATTGTGCTCTACACCTCTAGATTACAGTTCTTTACCCGTCTACATTGTATTGCTCCACCCCTTTACATTATAGTGTGCTCTACCACTCTACATCTACAGTTCTACATTACACCCCTCTACATTATAGTCTCTACTACTACCCTCTACATTACAGCTCTACCCCTCTATATTATAGTCTCCACCATCCGCCCCTCAACATTACAGCTCTACCACTATACAGTGCTTCTCTACCCACTCTACATTATAGTGCTCTACCACTCTACATTATAGTGCTCTACCCCTCTACATTACAGTTCTTTACCCGTCTACATTGTAGTGCCCCACCCCTCTACATTATAGTGCTCCACCACTCTACAATTACAATTCTCGACCACTCTACATTGCAGTTCTTTACCCACTACATTACAGTTCTCCACCCCTCTACATTATAGTGCTCCACCCCTCTACATTATATGCTCTACCACTCTACATTACAGTTCTCTATCACTCTACGCAGTTCCTACCACTCTACATTATAGTGTTCTACCACTCTACATTGTAGTGGTCCACCCTCTACATTACAGTTCTCTGTCCCTCTACATTACAGTTCTCTACCCGTCTTCTTTATAGTGCTCTTCTCTACCACTCAACATTACAGTTCTTTACCCCTCTATGTTACAGTTCACTACCACTCTACATTATTGTGCTCTACCCCTCTACATTATAGGGCTCTACCACTCTACATTATGGTTTTCTACCCCTCTACATTACAGTTCTCTACCCCTCTACATTACCGTTCTCTACCCCTCTACATTACAGTTCTCTACCCCTCCACATTATAGGGCTCTACCACTCTACATTATAGTGCTTCACCACTCTACATTATAGTACTCCACCACTCTACATTATAGTGCTCCACCACTCTACATTATAGTGCTCCACCACTCTACATTACAGTTCTCTACCACTCTACATTATAGTGCTCCACCACTCAACATTCTAGAGCTCTATCCACTCTACATTATAGTGCTCTACCACTCTACATTATCGTACTCCACCACTCTACATTATAGTGCTCCACCACTCTACATTATTGTGCTCCACCACTCCACATTATAGTGCTCCACCACTCTACATTATAGTGCTTCACCACTCTACATTATAGTGCTCCACCCCTCTACATTCTACGGCCCTACCACTCTACATTATAGTGCTCCACCCCTCTACATTAAAGTGCTCTACCCCTCTACATTACAGTTCTCTACCACTCTACTTTACAGTTCTCTACCACTCTACATTATAATGTTCCACCACTCTACATTATAGTACTCCACCACTCTACATTCTAGAGCTCTACCCACTCTACATTATAGTGCTCTACACTCTATATTATAGTACTCTACCACTCTGCATTATAGTGCTCCACCACTCTACATTCTAGTGCTCCACCACTCTACATTCTAGTGCTCCACACTCTACATTATAGTACTCCTCCACTCTACATTATAGTGCTTCACCAACTCTACATAATTGTGTTCCACCACTCTACATTATAGTGCTCCACCACTCTGCATTATAGTGATCCACCACTCTGCAGTATTGTGCTCTCCCACTCTACATTATAGTGCTCCACCACTCTACATTATAGTGCTCCACCACTCTACATTCTAGAGCCCTACCACTCTACATTATAGTGCTCCACCACTCTACATTATAGTGCTCCACCTCTCTACATTCTAGAGCCCTACCACTCTACATTATAGTGCTCCACCCCTCTACATCAAAGTGCTCTACCCCTCTACATTTACATTACAGTTCTCTACCACTCAACTTTACAGTTCTCTACCACTCTACATTATAATGCTCCACCACTCTACATTATAGTACTCCACCACTCTACATTCTAGTGCTCCACACTCTACATTATAGTACTCCATCACTCTACATTATAGTGCTTCACCACTCTACATAATTGTGCTCCACCACTCTACATTATAGTGCTCCACCACTCTGCATTATAGTGCTCCACCACTCTACATTATAGAGCTCTACCCACTCTACATTATAGTGCTCCACACTCTACTTTATAGTACTCTACCACTCTATATTCTGGAGCCCTACTACTCTACATTATAGTGCTCCACCACTCTACATTATAGTGCTCCAACACTCTATATTATAGTGCTCCACCACTCTAAATTATAGTGCTGTATCCACTCTACATTATAGTGCTCCACACTCTATATTATAGTACTCTACCAGTCTACATTCTAGAGCTCTACCACTCTACATTATAGTGCTCCACCACTCTACATTATAGTGCTCCGCACTCTACAGTATAGTACTCCACCACTCTACATTCTAGAGCTCTATGCTTAGACTGTTAAGAAATATTACCTTGAGATACATGGCTATCCTGGTTCTGGTGTATAGGTCGGTAGAAGAGAGAGTCTCCCGCAGGTAATGAGCGGCAGCCTTTGGTGGGATCCAAAAGTAACCATAAGGCAACCAACCTTTCTCGTTTGCTTCCTCTGAACCGTCCGTCTCCACCTATACACGACCGTAAGGGATAATGAGCCGTGTTAGTGACGTACACAAATAATAATTCCTTATTATTCCACGAAAAAAAAATGGAGTGGGACTATTAAAGACCTAGAGAGTATGTAGAAGAACTACGCAATTATAAGGATAGAGTAGAGGTAAGAAACGAAATGGATTTGAAGATTAAACTGTCAATTTTGGAAACAGAAGTTAAGGCAGCTGTGAGCAAAATAAAAAATGATAAGGCATGTGGGGTTGATCAGTTCCAGCAGAATTTACGAAACAAATAGGCAAGAATGGGATAAAAAGTTTTACTGAAATATGTAATTCTATATAGTTCAAAGGAGACCTTCCCAATAATTAAAAAAAATAGTATTTGTATTAGAACCTAAAAACGCAGGAGCCTTAGAGTGCACCCATTTTAGAGCAATAAGTCAGCCTTGCAAAGTTTCCTTAAACTTAATTGTAAGTAATGAACTTATAGAGCTCTTGGGAAAAAATAAGAATTAATGAAGAAGATATTAGATTTTTAAAGAATCTTTACTGACAAAAGGAAGCTGCTGCGTTAGTAAATAATGAATTTAATAATTGGTGCAAAGTTAGACAGGGAGTAGGACAAGGCTGTGCTCTTTTCCTTCAATGTATAATATATATTCAGAATTCTAAAGGAGAGAAGTTATAAGTGATTATGAAGGACTAAAGTTAATGGTAATATAATATCAAATATAAGCTATACAGATGATACTCTTATCACAGATAGCAAAAAGACATTTCAAAAACTCGTTACCAGATTAGTAGCAAAAGGTGAAAATATGGGTTAGGGGGTTGTGCTGTGAAGACTAAAGTAATGGTTGTTTCCAAATTGGAAATAAGTCCTAAAAAACAAAAAAGTATAGTACTGTGGTCAACTGGGAACTAAAACAAGTAGAAAATTGTGTGTGGTATTTGGGAACTAACATTAGCTGTGGTGGTAGATGTGCAGAATAAATCAAAACAAGAATAGGGCAAGCAAACACAATATTTAATATTCTAAACGACCTAATGAAAAGGGTTTTATATGGCAAAGACTGATTTATGCATGGCCGGACAGATGGCCGAAGGACATTCGGCCGACGGACGTTTCACCGACGGACATTTGACCGAACGGACATCGAGCCGACGGACATTTGGCCGAACGGACAATAGACCGAACGGACAAATGGCCGAACGGACATTTGCCCGAATGGACATAAGGCCTTTTTAAATTATTTTGTATTTTTCTTTCTTTGCAATGTCTTTTTTGCATATTTACTAAAGGATAAAAGATATTTATTGTAATATAAATGCTTCTTTGCAATGTATTTGCTTTATAAAACAAGGGATAAAACGATAACATAATTTCAATGTGATACATTTGCATGATAAACATTTTTTTTTTAATATTTGTTTCTTTTAAGACCATGGAATTCATACCAACGACAAGAGGAGGAAGAAGTCTTTTGCTTGACGGCTACGCCTACATCGTTGATAAACGGAAAGACAATGTAAAATATTGGCGATGTGTAATATATTGGCTGATAACCACGAGGAAAAAAGAAAACACGAAGTTCCCAAGCGCTTTCGTGTAATTCACATCTTCAGGGGTGAATACACACTAAGGAGAAATACATAACAAGGCTTATATATATAGTAGAGGAGGGTGAGATCAAGTCCACAATGGTCCGGTCACTAGATAGTGACCCTACTAATCTTCAAAAGCACCGCAGCAGTCGGTAGTCAGGTCAGAGGGTAAGATGACCCAACCTTCTCACCTTATGGCACAGTGAACCTCCAATTGGGGATTGCCCGTGCCACTTATGTGGTCGGAGTAGCACGATGAACATGCTTTGTGTGAAATATAACAAAGTCTAGGATTGCTTTTGGTGTCCTTGTGGCGCGGTTGGTAGCAATCCCTGGCCACACGTATAAGGTCAAGGGTTCGAGTCCTGGCTGGTGAAATTGTTGATTATACAGTATATATATATATATATATATATATATATATATATATATATATATATATATATATATATATATATATATATATATATACTTCATTTTTAAACTTGAATATATCCACGACTATTTCAGCCAGGAATCGAACCTCGAGTCGAGGAATCGATTCCTGGCTGGTGAGGTCGTTATATATATATATATATATATATATATATATATATATATATATATATATATATATATATATATATATATATATATATATATTTCATGTAGATCCACAATGAAAACGTGGATAAGATATATCTTGATAAAATCATACGGGAAAAGGGAAACAACGGAGCCCCTTAGCTTTCGTCTTTATTCAAGACATCTTCAAAGCTAAGGTGCTCTGTTGTTTCCCTTTTCCCGTGTGATTTTATCAATATATATGTAATATTCAGAAATTTCAGTGTAATTTCAAACACCGCGCCATTGGCGATACTGAGCTTTCAAGGTCGTCGTAGGGAAGAGAGCGCTCCCTGCACATAGCGAGAGATTGTGGAACTGGACCTCAGTGATATTAAATGTAATTTGCCGAATTAAAAATGATGCGATTCATGAAGTTAAGGGACTATTATTGAATTTGAAATTATTATAGATCGTTTATCAGTCTGAATAATGTTACGGGTGTCCCAAGGAGTTATTAGTTAGGCGGAAAATATGTCACGTAGGCCTAAGCTAACGCCTTGAGAGGACACGAGGCGGGCTCTCTCTCAGTCACGGGGAAGCATTCAGACAAACAAGACGTCCCTGTGCGTCCGTCACAGAAATAGTCACGTGGTCTAGTCACCTGTGTTGCACTATTGCAGTATAACAAGTAAGTCTCATTCGATCTCAGACAGGGTTAGATAGGGCAGTGGCAAAGTTAACAAGAGCTAACAGTGAGTTCATTTCAGGGTTTCCGTCAGAACCCACTTGACCGCGAGTTTGACTGCGAGAAGTTGGCTGCGAGAGACTGACTGCCGTTTGAGACTGCCGTTGATGATTGAGGCTTGGCGATTGTCGCCTTCGGAACGATCAGTGTAGGCTTGTCACTGGTTAGCGGGGTAGCAAAGGATCTCTTGAGTGAACGAGTGCTCCCGACAACTAAAACAACACGGGACCAGCATCAGCAGTGGGTGATCAGTTCTTACCACGTGGGTGCACAACACCACGTGTCCTCGGTCAGCTAGAAGTGTTACCTACTGGCCATAGGCACCTGCTGGCGTTCTCTCTTCCTGCCCATGGACGCACTGGGAGTACACTGAGGCTATCTGAGTAAATTAATGGTCACACACTGAGACCATGAGTCTAGGAGATACCTAGAGGAACATTTTATCTCCCTTATTACGGGTGTATGTTGAGCTGGGTGGAGCATGGTTCACGAGTATTGGTGGACCCAGTAACATATCAATAATAGTGACTATATTTGTGTGTAATTAATACCATTTCTCAGTTACTGATGTTATCTTGACGTGTGTGGTTTAATATTTCTTAAATAATTTTGATAGTATTGTTTTTTGAATGTTTGTGTCACTAAGCGGAACCAGAGTGATACTGTGATTTAATTCTTTTAATACATTTAATTTTTCTTTGTAATTCCGATCTCAGGTATAACCTTTGTTCCCCAGAGTAGTGTTTAAGTTAGGTTAGGAATTGTGCATCTGTTGGGGTGATATAATTTTGTTGAAAGCCCTTAAGGCCTGTTTCATGTGTGCAAGCAACATTCCTTAATACTTTAAATTTATTGTTGCCTGAATTCTAATAATTTCAATATCATGTATAACTTTTATTCCCCAGAGTAGTGTTTTAAGTTCAAGTTAAGAGGTGGGCATATTGGTGTACCATTATTTGAAAGTGTTTGTAGTGTTGGAGGGAATATAAGTGTCTAAATTTTACAGTGTGTCTCATTCATCCCAGTCACAGACGCTATCCTTCCATGGGTCACGGACAAGTCATTTTGTTTAGTAGATTTAAGTGTTCTTGTGCTGGTTCGGGATTTTTCTCAAAGGGGCGCTTCCACTGCAATTACCATCTAACAATCTTTAATAAACCCCAAGTCAAGTGAGAAATTAAAGTCCAGAAAATTCCGACCGGTTACATAAGTATATATATATATATATATATATATATATATATATATATATATATATATATATATATATATATATATATATATATATATATATATATATATATATATATATATATATATATATATGTGTGTGTGTGTGTGTGTAACAGCATCATTTATATTATATTAAATAGTTACCCAAGTGTATAATACCAAAGTATTCACCAAGTTGTTCAATTGTGCCTCAGCTGCTGACGTTATTCATGGCTGAGGTTGCAGTTCCTTCGGGGAGCAAGCGAGGGCAGGCTGAGGTCAGCTCATGTTAGCACAACAGGATATATGACGTGTTTTCTTTCTCACACTCCTTAGGCCTGCTCCTCCCTCTCACTCTTGGTTAAGAGATCAGACTCTTATTTTTGTTACCCAGAGAACACCTCACTTAAGCGTTCTCCTGTGTACGTACAATAAGACATTTCCCGTAGTAGAGAAAGTATAATATATTCTCAACTGAACTAAGGAAATGTAGAACTATATTTTTCTACAATAAAGAAAAACCAACAAAGTGTTTACTTCAGGCGTGCCACTTATTAATTCCAGAACTAATATATATATATATATATATATATATATATATATATATATATATATATATATATATATATATATATATATATATATATATATATATATATATATATATATATATATATATCATTCTCCTCTGAATTCTTTCTAGGGAATCTAAATCCATTCTTTAGTACGGTGACCAGAACTGAACTGCGTATTACCATTTCACAAAAATTACCCTCAAATTCCTTTACAACAAATAACCTGGGACGTCAATGTGGCATTTAAAAACTCATGCACTGTTAAACAAATGTTAATCAAGAACTCCCCCAACAATCCAGGTGGCTGCATTTATAAGGTTCCTTGCAAGGAATGTAATATGTTTTACTTAGGCCAGACAGGTAAAGATCTTGTAACTAGACTTAAACAACATAAATATAATGTTCGGACAGGCCAGGAATCCAATGCTCTGTTTGTTCATTTGAGGGATAATAAGCATTGCTTTGACTGGGATAATGCCTCCTCAATATTACCTTGTAATTCAACTGACAGTAGGCACATTATAGAATCCAGTCTCATTAAACATACCGAATCCGTCAACATGAATATGAGTAATGGCATGTACAAACTGGATGATTTCGTAATTAAGAAGATTTGCAACCAGGTAAGAATGTTGGGTCATCTTACCCTCTGACCTGACTACCGACTGCTGCGTTGCTTTTTGAAGATTAGTAGGGTCATTACCTAATACCTGACCATTGTGGACTTGATCTCACCCTCCTCTGTATATATATACCTTGCTA
This sequence comes from Homarus americanus, assembly GCF_018991925.1. Classification (NCBI taxonomy): domain Eukaryota; kingdom Metazoa; phylum Arthropoda; class Malacostraca; order Decapoda; family Nephropidae; genus Homarus; species Homarus americanus. Next base: position 2,409 of record NW_024721274.1, on the reverse strand, counting down.
TGTACTTCTCCATAATAAATAGTCACAGCAATTTAAATTCCAAGAAATAAAAATATTTGGATATACAACCTACCAAAGAAATAAAACAGAAGAATTAAATGATGGCCTGGCCATTGCTGTAAAACACAGACTCAAACATCAAATTATCGACTATTTCCAGGATTAATTCCTGGGAATGAAAATAACTCCTACACTTGGAAAAATGGCAATAGCCACAGCATATTTCCGCCAAGAAAGAACTACCTACCGGCCCCAGAATTGATAAAGCTATTGAACTACAACTGCCCAACATGTATAATAGGAGATCTGAACCCAAGACATCCAATATTCGGCCACGGAAACAGGAACAGGGTGGGCACTGCACTGCATACCATAATGAACACAGGGAAGCTGATCCACCTAGGACCGCACTTCACCACATTCATTGGCATTAACAAAACAACAACCCCAGACAAAGTCTTCACCAATAACAAGGCATTCCTGAATTACCATATAAAACAAGGACCACTAACTACCAGTGACCACATTCCAATGATAATAAAACTATCTACAAGCCCAATCCAAGTACCAACAACCCCACGTTTCCAAATGCAAAAAGCAGACTGGGAAGGCTACAGGAAGCAACTAGAACAAGTTAAGATCCCAGATCTCCAAGGCAAAATACTAGAAGATATAGACAACGAAACAGATACCCTTATACTTAACATCAAAAAGGCAATAGAGAACAACATACCAATCACAACATATCGAACGCTACCACACATCAGGACATCTCATGAATTGCGAATGCTCCAAGTACAATACAATAACATAATGATGTACATACAAAACTATCCACCAACAACAGAGCTTATTAGAAACTTAAGGCAAATACAACAAAAGTTAAGAGATGAAAGCCTGATAGCACACCAACAGATATGGAACGAACTAATAAACAACCTGGATACCACAAGAAATGACAAGAACTTCTGGCAGAACGTAAACAAAATTCTAGGAAACGACAAACCCCAACAAAAGTACATTAAATACCAAAACTGGAATCATTGCAGAGAGATGGCTGAAAAGATAAATAGGATAACCCCATACCATGTGGTGGACAAAACCATGCTCAACACAATAGAACCAATTACAGAAAGAGAACTGCTACACTACATCAGACACACTAAAGAAAAAGCACCAGGATTCACAAAAATCACAAGAAATATGATCCTATACCTTCCCAACAACTGCACACAAGGCATCCTTGAAATATTAAACTCAGCAATGGCAAGTGGATACTCCATTGATGCATTCAAAAACGCAACACTCATATTCATACTGAAACCAGCCAAAGACCACACTCAAGTAATTAACTACAGACCGATTTCTCTACTCGAAGTTATAGGAAAACTATTTGAAAAGGCAATAAACAAGAGAATCAGAAAACACAGGAGCGAAAACGGACTACTAAACCCTAGACAACACGGATTCACTGAAAGAAAGGGAACACATACTGCACTAGCCATAATCACGGAAACGGTTGCCAACAAGAAAGCAGAAAGGAACCAAGTCAACATTGTATTAAGAGACGTTACGAAAGCGTTCGATAAAGTATGGCACCTAGGATCAAAATTTAAACTGCTTCAATTAAATCTTCCAGATCCACTAGAAAAAATCGTTTGTGACTTCCTAGACCTAGACGATCGCACGGCACAAATACAAATTGGCAGCTATATAGGACCACCCATAGAGCTGAAAAGTGGAGTACCCCTAGGCAGTGTCCTTTCACCCACGCTGTACAATATCTACACAGCAGACCTACCAGATTACATAAGAACATAAGAATGGAGGAAACTGCAGCGGGCCTATTGGCCCATACAGGGCAGTCCCGTTTACACCCAACCCCTATTGCTCATTTGAGCATCCAACCTATGTTTGAAGCAATTCAGCGTATTCGAATTAATGATGATATTTGGTAACTTGTTCCATTCATCCACTACTCTGTTTCCAAAACAGTGTTTACCTATTTCACGCCTAAATCTAAATCTGTCTAATTTAAAACCATTGTTAAGAGTTCGCTCCAGGTTGGACAATTTGAGAACCTTTGTAATGTCCCCTTTGTTTAGCCCTGCCTTCCACTTATACACCTCTATCAGGTCGCCCCTCGCTCTACGTCTCTCAAGGGAGTGCAAATTAAGGTTCCTAATGCCCGGGATTAGTCTTGTCATTCTCCTCTGAATTCTTTCCAAGGATTCTACATCCATTCTGTAATACGGTGACCAGAACTGAACTGCGTAATCCAGGTGTCGTCTCACAAGAGCAAGATACAGTTTTAGGATGACCTCGCTAGTCTTGTAACTAACACTCCTTTGTATGAACCCAAGTACTTTATTAGCCTTGTTACGAGCAAAAACACATTGTTTACTTGGC
>NW_024721273.1:0-17351 GCF_018991925.1 Homarus americanus | reverse complement strand
TATACTCAGTGAGGGCCTTTGTTATACTCGATCAGGGGCCTTTGTTATACCCGATCAGGGGACTTTGTTAGACTCGATCAGGGGACTTTGTTATACTCGGTGAGGGGACTTTGTTATACTCGATCAGGGGACTTTGTTATACTCGATCAGGGGGCTTTGTTATACTCGATCAGGGAACTTTGTTATACTCGATCAGTTGCCTTTGTTATAATCGTTCAGTGAAATTTGTTATACTCAGTCAGGGGACTTTGTTATACTCGATCAGGAGAGTTTTTTATTCTCGACAAGGGGACTTTGCTATACTCGATCAGGGGCCTTTCTTAAACTCGATCAGGGGCCTTTGATATACACGATCAGGGGACTTTGTTATAGTCGATCAGGGGACTTTGTTATACTCGATCAGGGGTCTTTGTTATACTCGATTAGGGAACTTTGTTATACTCGAACAGGGGACTTTGTTATACTCGATCAGGGGACTTTGTTATACTCAATCAGAGGACTTTGTTATACTCGATCAGGGGACTTTGTTATACTCGATCAGGGGACTTTGTTATACTCTATCAGGGGACTTTGTTATACTCGATCAAAGGGCTTTGTTATACTCGATCAGGGAACTTTGTTATACTCGATCAGGGGCCTTTGTTATAATCATTCAGGGGACTTTGTTTAACTCGACCAGGGGAGTTTGTTATACTCGACCAGGGGACTTTGTTATACTCGATGAGGGGCCTTTGTTAAACTCGAAGAGGGGCCTTTGTTATACTCGACCAGGGGCCTTTGTTATACTCGATCAGGGGCCTTTGTTAAACTCGATCAGGGGACTTTGTTATATATCACGGGACTTTGTTATCTCGACCAGGGACTTTGTTATACTCACGATGAGGGGACTTTGTTATACTCGGTCATGGGACTTTGTTATACTCGATGAGGGCTTTTGTTATACTCGATCAAGGGCCTTTGTTATACCCGATCAGGGGACTTTGTTATACTCGATCAGGGGGACTTTGTAATACTCTATGAGGGGGCTTTGTTATATTCGATTAGGGAACTTTGTTCTACTCGTTCAGGGGACTTTGTTATGCTTGATCAGGGGACTTTGTTATACTCAATGAGGGGACATTGTTATACTTGATCAGGGGGCTTTGTTATACTTGATCAGGGGCCTTTGTTATAATCGTTCAGAGGACTTTGTTATACTCGATCAGGGGAGTTTTTTTATTCTCGACCATCGGACTTTGCTATACTCGATCAGGGGCCTTTGTTAAACTTGATCAGGGGCATTTGATATACTCGATCAGGGGACTTTGTTATAGTCGATTAGGGGACTTTGTTATACTCGATTAGGGGGCTTTGTTATACCCGATCAGGGGGCTTTGTTATACTTGATCAGGGGCCTTTGTTATAATCGTTCAGGGGACTTTGTTATACTCGATCAGGGACTTTGTTATACTCGATCAGAAGAAGGGGACTTGTTATACTCGATCAGGGGACTTTGTTATTCTCGTTCAGGGGACTTTGTTATACTTGATCAGGGAACTTTCTTATACTCGATGAGGGGGCTTTGTTATATTCGATCAGGGGACTTTGTTATACTCGACCAGGGGACTTTGTTATACTCGAACTGGGGCCTTTGTTATACTTGATGAGGGGGCTTTGTTATGCTCAAACAGGGGACTTTGTTATTCTCGATAAGGGGGACTTTGTTATACTCGATCAGGGACCTTTGTTAAACTCGATCAGGGGGCTTTGTTATACTCGATTAGGGAACTTTGTTATACTCAATCAGGGGCCTTTGTTATAATCGTTCAAAGGACTTTGTTATACTCGTTCAGGGGCCTTTGTTATACTCGATCAGGGGAGTTTTTTATACTCGATCAGGGGACTTTGTTCTACTCGATGAGGGGCCTTTGTAAAACTCGAGCAGGGGCCTTTGTTATACTCGATCAGGGGACTTTGTTATACTCGATCAGAGGACTTTGTTAAACTCGATAAGGGGTCTTTGTTATACTCGATTAGGGAACTTTGTTATACTCTATCAGGGGACTTTGTTATACTCGATCAGGTGACTTTGTTATACTCGATCAGGGGACTTTGTTATGCTCGATCAGGGGACTTTTTTATACTCGATCAGGGGGTTTTGTTTTACTCGATCAGGAAACTTTGTTATACTCGATCAGGGACTTTGTTATATTCGATGAGGGGACTTTGTTATTCTCGATCATGGGACTTTGTTATACTCGATGAGGGGCCTTTGTTATACTCGATGAGGGACTTTGTTCTACTCGATCATGGGAATTTGTTATACTCGATAAGGGGACTTCGTTATATTCGATGAGGGGACTTTGTTATACTCGATCATGGGACATTGTTATACTCGATGAAGGGCCTTTGTTATACTCGATCAGGGGCCTTTGTTATACCCGATCAGGGGACTTTGTTATACTCGATCCCAGGACTTTGTTATACTCTATATGAGGGGGCTTTGTTATACTCGATGAGGAACTTTGTTATACTTGGTAGGGGACTTTGTTATACTCGATCAGGGGACTTTATTTATACTCGATCAGAGGCTACATTTATATTGATCAGGGAACTTTGTTATCCTCGTTCAGGGGCCTTTGTTATACTTGATCAGGGTGATTTGTTGTACTCGATCAGAAAGGGGACTTTGTTATACTCGATCAGAATTTATACTCGATCCAGGGACTTTGTTATATACTCGATCAGGGGCTTGTTATACTCGATCAGGGAACTTTGTTATACTCGATCAGTGGCCTTTGTTATAATCGTTCAGTGAAATTTGTTATACTCAGTCAGGGGACTTTGTTATACTCGATCAGGGACCTTTGTTAAACTCGATCAGGGGCCTTTGATATACTCGATCAGGGGACTTTGTTATACTCGATCAGGGAACTTTTTTATACGCGATCAGGGGAATTTGTTATACTCGATCAGGGGACTTTCTTATACTCGATCAGGGGGCTTTGTTATACACGATCAGTGAACTTTGTTATACTCGATCAGTGGCCTTTGTTATAATCGTTCAGTGAAATTTGTTATACTCAGTCAGGGGACTTTGTTATACTCGATGTGGAGAGTTTTTTATTCTCGACCAGGGGCCTTTGCTAAACTCGATCAGGGGCCTTTGATATACTCGATCAGGGGACTTTGTTATAGTCGATCAGGGGACTTTGTTATACTCAATCAGAGGACTTTGTTATACTCGATCAGGGGACTTTGTTATACTCGATCAGGGGACTTTGTTATACTCTATCAGGGGACTTTGTTATACTCGTCAAAGAGGCTTTGTTATACTCGATCGAGGAACTTTTATACTCAATCAGGAGCCTTTTATTTATAATCATTCAGGGACTTTGTTTAACTCGACCAGGGAGTTTGTTATACTCGACCAGGGACTGTTCCATACTCGATGAGGGCTTTGTTAAACTCGAAGGGCCTTTGTTATACTCGACCAGGGACGCTGTTATACTCGATCAGGGCCTTTGTTAAAACTCCGATCAGGGCCTTTGTTATACTCGATCACGGGACTTTACATACTCGACCAGGGACTTTGTTATACTCGATGAGGGACTGTTATACTCGGTCATGGGGACTTTTGTTATATATTGAGGGGCTTTTGTTATACTCGATCAAGGGCCTTTGTTATACCCGATCAGGGGACTTTGTTATACTCGATCAGGCGACTTTGTAATACTCTATGAGGGGGCTTTGTTATATTCGATTAGGGAACTTTGTTCTACTCGTTCAGGGGACTTTGTTATGCTTGATCAGGGGACTTTGTTATACTCAATGAGGGGACATTGTTATACTTGATCAGGGGGCTTTGTTATACTTGATCAGGGGCCTTTGTTATAATCGTTCAGGGGACTTTGTTATACTCGATCAGGGAACTTTGTTATACTCCATCAGGGGACTTTGTTATACTCGACCAGGGGAGTTTGTTATACTCGACCAGGGGACTTTGTTATACTCGATCAGGGGCCTTTGTTATACTCGATCAGGGGCCTTTCATATACCCGATCAGGGGACTTTGCTATACTCGACCAGGGGACTTTGTTATACTCGTTCAGGGGACTTTGTTATACTTGATCAGGGAACTTTGTTATACTCGATGAGGGGGCTTTGTTATACTCGATCAGGGGGCTTTGTTATACTTGATCAGGGGCATTTGTTATAATCGTTTAGATGACTTTGTTATACTCGATCAGGGGACTTGTTATACTCGATCAGGGGCCTTTGTTATACTCGATCAGGGGAATTTTTTATACTCGACCAGGGGACTTTGTTCTACTCGATCAGGGGCCGTTGTTAAACTCGATCAGGGGCCTTTGTTATACTCGATCAGGGGACTTTGTTATACTCGATCAGGGGAATTTGTTATACTCGATCAGGGGTCTTTGTTATACTCGATTAGGGAACTTTGTTATACTCGATCAGGGGACTTTGTTATATTCGATCAGGGGACTTTGTTATACTGGATCAGGGGACTTTTTTATACTCGATCAGGGGGCTTTGTTTTACTCGATCAGGAAACTTTGTTATACTCGATCAGGAGCCTTTGTTATAACCGTTCAAAGGACTTTGTTATACTCGATCAGGGGACTTTGTTATATTCTATGAGGGGACTTTGTTATTCTCGTTCATGGGACTTTGTTATACTCGATGAGGGGCCTTTGTTATACTCGATGAGGGACTTTGTTCTACTCGATCATGGGAATTTGTTATACTCGATCAGGGGCCTTTGTTATACCCGATGAGGGGATTTTGTTATACTCGATCAGGGGACTTTGTTATACTCTATGAGGGGGCTTTGTTATACTCGATCAGGGAACTTTGTTATACTCGGTGAGGGGACTTTGTTATACTCGATCAGGGGTTTTTGTTAGACTCGATGAGGGGACTTTGTTATACTCGATCAGGGGCCTTTGTCATACTCGATCAGGGGCCTTTGTTATACTCGATCAGGGGTCTTTGTTATACTCAACCAGGGGACATTGTTATACTCGATCTGGGGCCTTTGTTATACTTGATCAGGGGGCTTTGTTATACTCGATCAGGACCTATTCTCGATAAGGGATATTTATACTCGATCAGGGGAACTTTGATACTACTCGATCAGGGAACTGTTATCCTCGTTCAGGGGCGCTGTTATACTCGATCAGGGACTTTGTTATACTCGACCAGGGGACTTTGTTATACTTTTCGATCAGGGCCTTTGTTATACTTGATCAGGGTGATTTGTTATACTCGATCAGGGACTTTGTTATACTCGATCCAGGGTGCTTTGTTATACTTGATCAGGGAACTTTGTTATACTCGGTGGCCTTTGTTATAATCGTTCAGTGAAATTTATTTATACTCCAATCAGGAACTTTGTTCTCGCTCCCCATTCTCGACCATCGGACTTTGCTATACTCGATCAGGGGCCTTTTGTTAAACTTGATCAGGGGCCTTTGATACTCTCGATCAGGGACTTTTGTTATAGTCGATTAGGGGACTTTGTTATACTCGATTAGGGGCTTTGTTATACCCGATCAGGGCTTTGTTATACTTGATCAGGGCCTTTGTTATAATCGTTCAGGGGACTTTGTTATACTCGATCAGGGGACTTTGTGATACTCGATCAGGGGACTTTGTTATACTCGATCAGGGGACTTTGTTATTCTGGTTGAGGGGACTTTGTTATACTTGATCAGGGAAGTTTCTTATACTCGATTAGTGGGCTTTGTTATACTCGATCAGGGGACTTTGTTATACTCGACCAGGGGACTTTGTTATACTCGATCTGGGGCCTTTGTTATACTTGATCAGGGGGCTTTGTTATGCTCGAACAGGGACTGTTATACTCGATCAGGGGACTTTGTTATACTCGATCAGGGGACATTGTAATACTCGATCTGGGGCCTTTGTTATACTTGATCAGGGGCTTTGTTATGCTCGATCGGGGACTTTGTTATTCTCGATAAGGGGAATTTGTTATACTCGATCAGGGGGCTTTGTTATACTCGATCAGGGAACTTTGTTATACTCGATCAGCGGCCTTTGTTATACTTTATTAGCGGCCTTTGTTATACTCGTTCAGGCGCCTTTGTTAGATTCGATCAGGGGCCTTTGTTATACTCGACCAGGGACCTTTTTATACTCGATCAGGGGCCTGTGTTAAACTCGATCCGGGGCCTTTGTTATACGCGATCAGGCGACTTTGTTATACTCGATCAGGGGACTTTGTTATACTTGATGAGGGGGCATTGTTATACTCGATCAGGGGACTTTCTTATACTCTATGAGGGGGCTTTGTTATACTCAATGAGGGGGCTTTGTTATACTCGACCCAGAACTTTTGTTAAACTCGAAAGGGCATTTGTTATACTCGATCAGGGGCTTTGTTATACTCGATCAGGGGACTTTGTTATATGATCAGAACTTTTGTTATACTCGATCAGCAGCCTTTGTTTTACTTTATTGGCGGCCTTTGTTATACTCCGTTCAGGCGCTGTTAGATTCTGATCAGGGGCGCTGTTATACTCGACCAGGGACCTTTTTATACTCGATCAGGGGCCTGTGTTAAACTCGATCCGGGGCCTTTGTTATACGCGATCAGGCGACTTTGTTATACTCGATCAGGGGACTTTGTTATACTCGATCAGGGGGCATTGTTTTACTCGATCAGGAAACTTTGTTATACTCGATCAGGGGACTTTGTTATACTTGATAAGGGGGCATTGTTATACTCGATCAGGGGACTTTGTTATACTCTATCAGGGGGCTTTGTTATACTCGATCAGGGAACTTTGTTATACTCGGTGAGGGGACTTTGTTATACTCGATCGGGGACTTTGTTTAACTCTCTCAGGGGTCTTTGTTATACTCGATCAGTGGACTTTGTTATACTCGAACAGGGGCCTTTGTTAAACTCGATCAAAGGTCTTTGTTATTCTCGATGAGGGGCCTTTGTTAAACTCGATGAGGGGACTTTGTTCTACTCGTTCAGGGGACTTTGTTATACTTCATCAGGGGACTTTCTTATACTCAATCAGGGGGCTTTGTTATACCCGATCAGGGGGCTTTGTTATACTTGATCAGGGGACTTGGTTATAATCGTTCAGGGGAATTTGTTATACTCGATCAGGGGACTTTGTTATACTCGATCAGGGGACTTTGTTATACTCGATCACGGGACTTTGTTATACTCGACCAGGGGAGTTTGTTATACTCGATGAGGGGGCTTTGTTATACTCGATCAGGGGGCTTTGTTATCCATGATCAGGGGCCTTTGTTATAATCGTTTAGATGACTTTGTTATACTCGACCGGGGGAGTTTGTTATACTCGACCAGGGGACTTTGTTATACTCGATGAGGGGCCTTTGTTAAACTCGGTGAGGGGCCTTTGATATACTCGACCAGGGGACTTTGTTATACTCGATCAGGGGCCTTTCTTAAACTCGATCAGGGGCCTTTGTTATACTTGATCAGGGGAATCTGTTATACTCGATCAGGGGACTTGGTTATACTCGATCAGGGGGCTTTGTTATACTCGATCAGGGAACTTTGTTATACTCGATCAGTGGCCTTTGTTATAATCGTTGAGGGGACTTTGTTATACTCGATTAGGGGCCTTTGTTATACTCGATCAGGGGAGTTTTTTATACTCGACCAGGTTACTTTGTTATACTCGATCAGGGGTCTTTGTTATACTCGATTAGGGAACTTTGTTATACTCGATCAGGGGAGTTTGTTATACTCGATCAGGGGACTTTGTTATACTCGATCAGGGGACTTTGTTATACTCGATGATGGGACTTTGTTATACTCGACCAGGGGACTTTGTTATAATCGATCAGGGGACTTTTTTATACTCGACCAGAGGACTTGTTATACTCTATTAGGGGACTTTGTTATACTCTATCAGAGGACTTTGTTATACTCGATTAGGGGCCTTTGTTATACTCGATGAGGGGGCTTTGTTATACTCGACCCGGGGACTTTGCTATAATCGACCAAAGGACTTTGTTATACTCGTTTAGGGGACTTTGTTGTTCTCGATCATGGGACTTTGTTATACTTGATCAGGGGACTTTGTTATACTCGATCAGGAGACATTGTTATATTCGATGAGGGGACTTTGTTATTCTCGATCATGGGACTTTGTTATACTCGATGAGGGGCCTTTGTTATACACGATGAGGGACTTTGTTCTCCTCGATCCGGGGAATTTGTTATACTCGATCAGGGGCTTCGTTATATTCGTTGAGGGGACTTTGTTCTACTCGATCATGGGACTTTGTTATACTCTATGAGGGGGCTTTGTTATACTCGATCAGGGAACTTTGTTATACTCGGTGAGGGTACTTTGTTATACTCGATCGGGGACTTTGTTTTACTCGATCAGAGGTTTTTGTTATACTCGATGAGGGGACTTTGTTATACTCGATTAGGGGCCTTTGTTATACTCGATCAGGGGAGTTTTTTATACTCGACCAGGTTACTTTGTTATACTCGATCAGGGGCCTTTGTTAAACTCCGGGATCAGGGCCTTTGTTATACCCGATCAGGGACTTTGTTATACTCTGATCAGGGACTTTGTTATACTCGATCAGGGGTCTTTGTTATACTCGATTAGGGAACTTTGTTATACTCGATCAGGGGAGTTTGTTATACTCGATCAGGGGACTTTGTTCTACTCGATCAGGGGACTTTGTTATACTCGATCAGGGGACTTTGTTATACTCAGTCAGGGGACTTTTTTATGCTCGATCAGGGGGCTTTGTTTTACTCGATCAGGAAATTTTGTTATACTCGATCAGGGGCCTTTGTTATAATCGTTTAGGGGACTTTGTTATACTCGATCATGGGACTTTGTTATACTTGATTAGGGGACTTTGTTATACTCGATCAGGAGACATTGTTATATTCGATGAGGGGACTTTGTTATTTTCGATCATGGGACTTTGTTATACTCGATGAGGAGCCTTTGTTATACTCGATGAGGGACTTTGTTCTCCTCGATCCGGGGAATTTGTTATACTCGATCAGGGGACTTCGTTATATTCGTTGAGGGTCTTTGTTATACTCGATCATGGGACTTTGTTATACTCTATGAGGGGGTTTTGTTATACTCGATCAGGGAACTTTGTTATACTCGGTGAGGGGACTTTGTTATACTCGATCGGGGACTTTGTTTTACTCGATCAGAGGTTTTTGTTATACTCGATGAGGGGACTTTGTTATACTCGATCAGGGGCCCTTGTTATAGTCGATCAGGGGCCTTTGTCATACTCGTTCAGGGGACTTTGTTATACCCGACCAGGGGACTTTGTTATACTCGATCTGGGGCTTTTGTTATACTTGATCAGGGGGCTTTGTTATACTCGATCAGGGGAATTTGTTATTTTCGATAAGGTGGACTTTGTTATACTCGATCGGGGGGCTTTGTTATTGTCGATCAGGGAACTTTGTTATACTCGTTCAGGAGCCTTTTTTATACTCGATCAGGGGACTTTGTTATACTCGACCAGGGGACTTTGTTATACTCGATTAGGGGCCTTTGTTATACTTGATCAGGGTGCTTTGTTATACTCGATCAGGGGACTTTGTTATTATCGTTCAGGGGACTTTGTTATACTTCATCAGTGGACTTTCTTATACTCAATGAGGGGACTTTGTTATACCCGATGAGGGAATTTGTTACTCGATCAGGGACTTTACACTCGATCAGGGGGCTTTGCTATACACGATCAGGAACTTTGTTATACTCGATCAATAGCCTTGTATAATCGTTCAGGGAACTTTTTGTTATACTCGATCAGGGGCCCTTGGTTAAATCTTCGATCATCACGGGCCTTGTTATTCTCGATCACGGGACTTTGTTATACTCGATCAGAGGCTTTTGTTTTACTCGATCAGAAACTTTGTTATACTCGAGATCAGGGCCTTTGTTATAATCGATCAGGGACTTTGTTATACCTTGATCAGGGGATTTTGTTATACCCGATCAGTGGACCTTTGTTGTACTCGATCAGGGGACTTTGTTATATTCGATGAGGGGACTTTGTTATTCTCGATCATGGGACTTTGTTCTACTCGATGAGGGGCCTTTGTTATACTCGATCAGGGGCCTTTGTTATACCCGATCAGGGGACTTTGTTATACTCGATCAGGGGAATTTGTTATACTCTATGAGGGGGCTTTGTTATACTCGATCAGGGAACTTTGTTATACTCGGTGAGGGGACTTTGTTATACTCGATCGGGGACTTTGTGTTACTCGATCAAGGGGTTTTGTTATACCCGATGAGGGGACTTTGTTCTATTCGTTCAGGGACTTTGTTATACTTCATCAGGGGACTTTCTTATACTCAATGAGGGGGCTTTGTTATACCCGATCAGAGGGCTTTGTTATACTTGATCAGGGGCCTTTGTTATAATCGTTCAGGGGACTTTGTTATACTCGATCAGGGGACTTTGTTATACTCGATTAGGGGACTTTGTTATACTTGATGAGGGCCTTTTGTTATAATCTTCGTTCAGGGACTTTTTTGTTATACTCGATCAGAGACTTTGTTATACTCGATCAGGGGACTTTGTTATACTCGACCAGGGGAGTTTGTTATACTCGACCAGGGGACATTGTTATACTCGATGAGGGGCCTTTGTTAAACTCGATGAGGGGCCTTTGTTATACTCGACCAGGGGACTTTGTTATACTCGATCAGGGGCCTCTGTTAAACTCGATCGAGGGGGCTTTGTTATACACGATCAGGGAACTTTGTTATACTCGGTCAGGGGCCTTTGTTATAATCGTTCAGGGGACTTTGTTATACTCGATCAGGGGACTTTGTTATACTCGATCAGCGGACTTTGTTATACTCGACCATGGGAGTTTCTTATACTCGTTCAGGGGACTTTGTTATACTTGATCAGGGGACTTTGTTATACTCGATGAGGGGGCTTTGTTATACTCGATTAGGGGGCTTTGTTATACTTGATCAGGGCCTTTGTTATAATCTTTCAGGGGACTTTTTTATACTCGATCAGGAGGCTTTGTTTTACTCGATCAGGAAACTTTGTTATACTCGATCGGAGGCCTTTGTTATAATCGTTCAGGGGACTTTGTTATACTCGATCAGGGGATTTTGTTATACTCGATCAGGGGACTTTGTTATACTCGATCAGGGGACTTTGTTATATTCGATGAGGGGAATTTGTTATTCTCGGTCAAGGGACTTTGTTATTCTCGATGAGGGGCCTTTGTTATACTCGATGAGGGGACTTTGTTCTACTCGATCAGGGGAATTTGTTATACTCGATCAGGGGACTTCGTTATATTCGATGAGGGGACTTTGTTATACTCGATCATGGGACATTGTTATTCTCGGTGAGGGGCCTTGGTTATACTCGATCAGGGGCCTTTGTTATACCCGATCAGGGGACTTTGTTATACTCGATCAGGGACTTTGTCATACTCTATGAGGGGGCTTCGTTATACTCGATCAGGGAACTTTGTTATACTCGGTGAGGGGACTTTGTTATACTCGATCGGGGACTTTGTTTTACTCGATCAGGGGGTTTTGTTATACCCGATGAGGGGACTTTGTTCTATTCGTTCTGGGGACTTTGTCATACTTCATCAGTGGACTTTCTTACACTCAATTAGGGGACTTTGTTATACCCGATGAGGAAGCTTTGTTATACTTGATCAGGGGCCTTTGTTATAATCGTTCAGGGGACTTTGTTATACTCGATCAGGGGACTTTGTTATACTCGATCAGGGGACTTTGTTATACTCGATGAGGGGCCTTTGTTAAACTCGATGAGGGGCCTTTGTTATACTCGATCAGTGGACTTTGTTATACTCGATCCGGGGACTTTGTTATACTCGATCAGGGGCCTTTGTTAAACTCTATCAGGGGCCTTTGTTATACTCGATCAGGGGACTTTGTTATACTCGATCAGGGGATTTTGTTATACTCGACCAGGGAACTTTGTTAAACTCGATCAGGGGCCTTTGTTATACTCGATCAGGGGACTTTGTTATACTCGATCAGGGGACTTTGTTATACTCGACCAGGGGACTTTGTTATACTCGATCTGGGGCCTTGTTATACTTGATCAGGGGGCTTTGTTATACTCGATCAGGGGACTTTGTTATTCTCGATAAGGGGGACTTTGTTATACTCGATCAGGGGGCTTTGTTATACTCGATCAGGGAACTTTGTTATACTCGATCAGCGGCCTTTGTTATACTCGATCAGGGGACTTTGTTATACTCGACCAGGGGACTTTGTTATACTCGTTCAGGGGCCTTTGTTATACTTGATCAGGGGGCTTTGTTATACTCGATCAGGGGACTTTGTTATTCTCGATAAGGGGGACTTTGTTATACTCGATCAGGGGCCTTTGTTATACTCGCTCAGGCGCCTTTGTTATATTCGATCAGGGGCCTTTGTTATACTCGACCAGGGGACTTTGTTATACTCGATAGGGGCCTTTGTTAAACTCGATCAGGGGCCTTTGTTATACTCGATCAGGCGACTTTGTTATACTCGATCAGGGGACTTTGTTATACTCGATCAGGGGGCATTGTTTTACTCGATCAGGAAACTTTGTTATACTCGATCAGGGGACTTTGTTATACTTGATGAGGGGGCTTTGTTATACTCGAACAGGGGACTTTCTTATTATCGGTCAGGAGGACTTTGTTATACTCGATCAGGGGGCTTTGTTATACTCGGTCAGGGAACATTGTTATACTCGATCAGGGGCCTTTGTTTTACTCGATCAGGAAACTTTGTTCTACTCGATCAGGGGAATTTGTTATAATCGATCAGGGGACTTCGTTATAGTCGATGAGGGGACTTATTTATACTCGATGATGGGACTTTGATATATTCGATGAGGGGCGTTTGTTATACTCGATCAGGGGCCTTTGTTATACCCGATCAGGCCTTTGTTATACCGATCAGGGGACTTTGTTATACTCGATCAGGGGACTTTGTTATACACTATGAGGGGTCTTTGTTATACTCAATCAGGGAGCTTTGTTATACTTGATCAGGGGCCTTTGTTATAATCGTTCAGGGGACTTTGTTATACTCGATCAGGGGACTTTGTTATACTCGACCAGGGGACTTTGTTATACTCGATGAAGGGCCTTTGTTATACTCGATGAGGGGACTTCGTTCTACTCGATCAGGGGACTTTGTTATACGCGATCAGGGGACATTGTTATATTCAATGAGGGGACTTTGTTATACTCGATGATGGGACTGTGTTATACTCGTTCAGGGGACTTTGTTATACAGGATCAGGGGACTTTGTTATACTCGAATAGGGGCCTTTGTTAAATTCGATCAAAGGCCTTTGATATTCTCGATGAGGGGCCTTTGTTATACTCGATTAGTGGACTTTGTTCTACTCGTTCAGGGGACTTTGATATACTTGATCAGGGGATTTTGTTATACTCGATGAGGGGGCTTTGTTATACTCGATCAGGGGGGTTGTTATACTTTATAAGGGGCCTTTGTTATAATCGACTAGGGGAGTTTGTTATAATCGACCAGGGGACTTTGTTATACTCGATGAGGGGCCTTTGTTAAACTCGATGAGAGGCCTTTGTTATACTCGACCAGGGGACTTTGTTATACTCGATCATGGGCCTCTGTTAAACTCGATCAGGGGCCTTTGTTATACTCGATCAGGGGACTTTGTTATTCTCGATCAGGGGACTTTGTTTATACTCAATCAGGGGCTTTGTTATACTCGATCAAGAACTTTGTTATACTCGATCAAGGGCCTTTGTTATAATCGTTCAGGGGACTTTGTTATACTCGTTCAGGGGCTTTTTATACTCAACTTTGTTATACTCGATCAGGGGGCTTTTTTATACTCAACCAGGGGAGTTTGTTATACTCGATTAGGGGCCTTTGTTAAACTCGATCAGGGACTTTTGTTATACTCGATCAGGGAACTTTGTTATACTCGATCGGGGGCCTTTGTTATAATCGTTCAGGGGACTTTGTTATACCCGATCAGGGGACTTTTTATACTCAATCAGGGGACTTTGTTATACTAGATCAGGGGACTTTGTTATACTCGATCAGTGGACTTTGTTATACTCAATGAGGGGCCTTTGTTATACTCGATCAAAGTCCTTTCTTATACTTGATCAGGGATTTTGTTATACTCGATCAGGAGACTTTGTTATACTCGATCAGGGGACTTTTTTATACTTGATCAAGGACTTTGTTATCCTCGATCAGGGGACTTTGTTTTACTCGATGAGGGGGCTTTGTTATACTCGATCAGGGAATTTTGTGATATTCGATGAGGGGACTTTGTTATACTAGATTAGGAGCCATTTTTATACTCAATCAGGGGACTTTGTTATTCTCGAATAGGGGACTTTGTTATAATTGTTCAGGTGACTTTGTTATACTCGATCAGGGACTTTGTTATACTCGATCAGGGGACTTTGTTATACTCTACCCGGGGAGTTTGTTATACTCGATCAGGGGCCTTTGTTAAACTCGATCAGGGGCCTTTGTTATACTCGATCAGGGGACTTTGTTATACTCGAGCAGGGGTCTTTGTTATACTCGATCAGGGGCCTATGTTATACTTGATGAGGGGGCTTTGTTATCCTCGATCAGGGGCCTTTCTTATTCTCGATGAGAGGGACTTTTTTATACTCGATCAGTGGGCGTTGTTATACTCGATCAGGGAACTTTGTTATACTCGTTCAGGCGCCTTTGTTATATTCGATCAGGGGCCTTTGTTATTCTCGACCAGGGGACTTTGTTATACTCGATGAGGGGCCTTTGTTAAGCTCGATCAGGGGCTTTTGTTATACTCGATCAGGGGACTTTGTTATACTCGTTCAGGGGACTTTGTTAAACTTGATCAGGGGACTTTGTTATACTCGATCAGGGGGCTTTGTTATACTCGAACAGGTGGCTTTGTTATACTTGATCAGGGGCCTTTGTTATAATCGTTCAGGGGATTTGTTATACTCGATCAGGGGACTTTGTTATACTCGATCAGGGGACTTTGTTATACTCGATGAAGGGCCTTTGTTATACTCGATGAGGGGACTTTGTTATACACGATCCGGGGACATTGTTATATTCGATGAGAGGACATTGTTATACTCGATGATGGGACTGTGTTATACTCGTTCAGGGGACTTTGTTATACTCGATCAGGGACTTTGTTATACTCGAATAGGGGCCTTTGTTAAACTCGATCAAAGGCCTTTGTTATTCTCGATGAGGGGCCTTTGTTAAACTCGATTAGGGGACTTTGTTCTACTCGTTCAGGGGACTTTGTTACACTTGGTTAGGGGATATTGTTATAGTCGATGAAGGGCTCTGTTATACTCGATCAGGGGGCTTTGTTATACTTGATCAGGGGCCTTTGTTATATTCGTTCAGGGGACTTTGTTATACTCGATCAGGGGACTTTGTTATACTCGATCAGGGGACTTTGTTATACTCGACCAGGGGAGTTTGTTATACTCGACCAGGGAACTTTGTTATACTTGATGAGGGGCCTTTGTTAAACTCGATGAGGGGCCTTTGTTATACTCGACCAGGGGACTTTGTTATACTTGATCATGGGCGTCTGTTAAACTCGATCAGGGGCCTTTGTTATACTCGATCAGGGGTCTTTGTTATTCTCGATAAGGGGACTTTCTTATACTCGATGAGGGGGCTTTGTTATACTCGATCAGGGGACTGTGTTATACTCGACCAGGGGAGTTTGTTATACTCGATTAGGGGCCTTTGTTAAATTCGATCAGAGGCTTTTGTTATACTTGATCAGGGGACTTTGTTATAATCGATCAGGGGACATTGTTATACTCGATGAGGAGGCCGGCTAAACTCTCGATTAGGGTACTTTGTTGTTCCTGATCATTGGTCTTTTTATACTGATCAGGGATTTTGTTATACTCCGATCAGGGACTTTTGTTATACTCGATCAGGGACTTTGTTTTACCTCGATGAGGCCTTTGTTATACTCGATCAGAGGCCTTGTTATATCGCTGATCAGGGACTTTAAGAGAATGATCAGGGGACTTTGTTATACTCGATGAGGGGGCTTTGTTATACTCGATGAGGGGACTTTGTTGTACTTGATGAGGGGACTTTGTTATACTCGATTAGGGGCCATTTTTATACTTGATCAGGGGACTTTGTTATACTCGAATAGGAGACTTTGTTATAATCGTTCAAGCGACTTTGTTATACTCTATCAGGGGACTTTGTTATACTCGATCAGGGGACTTTGTTATACTCGACCAGGGGAGTTTGTTATACTCGATCAGGGGATTTTGTTATATTCGATGAGGGGACTTTCTTATTCTCGATTATGGGACTTTGTTATACTCGATCAGGGGCCTTTGTTATACTCGATTCGGGGACTTTGTTTTACTCGATCAGGGGACTTTGTTATACGCGACCAGGGTTCTTTGATATACTCAAGCAGAGGCCTTTGTTATACTTGATCAGGTGGCTTTGTTATACTCGATCAGGGGACTTTGTTATTCTCGATCAGGGGGACTTTGTTATACTCGATCTGTGGGCTTTGTTATACTTGATCAAGGAACTTTGTTATACTCGATGAGGGTCTTTGTTATACTCGTTCAGGCGCCTTTGTTATATTCGATCAGGGGCCTTTGTTATACTCGACCGGGGGACTTTGTTATACTCGATGAGGGGCCTTTGTTAAACTCGATCAGGGGCCTTTGTTATACTCGAACAGGAGACTTTGTTATACTCGATTTGGGGACTTTGTTATACTCGATCAGGGGGCTTTGTTTTACTCGATCGGGAAACTTTGTTATACTCGATCAGGGTCCTTTGTTATAATCGTTCAGGGGACTTTGTTATACTCGATTAGGGGCCATTTTTATACTCGATCAGGGGACTTTGTTATACTCGAATAGGGGACTTTGTTATAATCGTTCAGGCGACTTTGTTATACTCGATCAGGGGACTTTTTTATACTAGATCAAGGACTTTGTTATCCTCGATCAGGGGACTTTGTTATACTCGATGAGGGGGCTTTGTTATACTCGATTAGGGAACTCTGTTATATTCGATGAGGGGACTTTGTTATACTCGATTAGGGGCCATTTTTATACTCAATCAGGGGACTTTGTTATTCTCGAATAGGGGACTTTGTTATAATCGTTCAGGCGACTTTGTTATACTCGATTAGGGACTTTGTTATACTCGATCAGGGGACTTTGTTTTACTCGACCAGGGGAGTTTGTTATACTCGATCAGGGGCCTTTGTTATACTCGATCAAAGGCCTTTGTAATACTCGATCA
>NW_024721272.1:0-2112 GCF_018991925.1 Homarus americanus | reverse complement strand
CCTCTGACACTCCCAGGTACACCTCTGACTGCTCCCAGGTACCTCCGACACTCCCAGGTACACCTCCAGTGCTCCCAGGTACACCTCTGACCTCTCCAGGTGCACCTCAGACACTACCAGGTGCACCTCTGACACTCCAGGTACACCTCCAGACACTGCCAGGACACCTCCAGACACTGCCAGGAACACCTCAGGCCTCCCAGGTACACCTCAGACACTCCCAGGTACCTCCGGCCTCTCCCATGCACACCTCCGGCACTCCCAGGTACACCTCTGACCTCCCAGGTACACCTCAGACACTCCCAGGTATCCATCTCCAGCCTCCCAGGTACACCACTGACCTCCCAGGTACACCGCTGACCTGCCAGATACCGTCAGACACTCCCAGGTCCTCAGACACTCCCAGGTACACCTCAGGCACTACCAGGTGCACCTCTGACACTGCCAGGTACACCTCCAGACACTACCAGGACCTCCAGACACTAGTGGTGCCTCTGCTCCCAGGTACACCTCTGACACTCCCTGGTGCTCCTCTGACACTCCCAGAACACCTCAGACACTCCCAGGTACACCACTGACACTCCCAGGTACCTCTGACACTCCCAGGTACACCAATGACACTCAGGTACACCTTTGACACTCCCAGGTACACCTCAAAGCTTCAGGTACACCTTGACACTCCCAGGTACCTCATACACTCCCAGGTACACCTCAGACACTTCCAGGCCTCAGACACTTCCAGGTACACCTCAGACACTCCCAGGTACACCTCTGACACTCCCAGGTATACCTCAGACACTCCCAGGTACACCGCTGACACTCCCCACGTACCTCTGACCTCCCAGGTACACCTCTGGCCTCCTGGTACTCCTCTGGCCTCCCAGGAACACCTCAGACACTCCCAGGTACACCACACTGACACTCCCAGGTACACCTCTGACACTCCCAGGTGCACCAATGACACCCTCAGGTACACCTTTGACACTCCTAGGTACACCTCAGACACTTCCAGGTACACCTTTGACCTCCCGGGTACACCTCATGCCTCCCAGGTACCCTCAGACACTTCCAGGTACACCTCTGACACTCCCAGGCACACCTCTGACATTCCTGGTGCACCTCAGACACTCCCAGGTACATCTCTGACCTCCCAGGTACACCTCTGGCCTCCCAGGTACACCACTGACGCTCCCAGGTACCAATGACCTCCCAGGTACTCCATGACACTCCTAGTACATCTCTGACCTCCCAGGTACCTCAGACCTCCCAGGTACACCTCCGACGCTCCCAGGTACACCCCTGACACTCCCAGGTGCACCTCTGACCTCCCAGGTGCCTCTGACCTCCCAGGTGCCTCCGACCTCCCAGGTGCACCTCCACCCAGGTACACCTCTGACACTCCCAGGTACACCCGACCTCCCAGGTACACCCCTGACACTCCCAGGTGCACCTCTGACACTCCAGGTGCACCTCCGATACTCCCAGGTACACCTCCGACACTCTCAGGTACACCACCCAACACTCCCAGGTTCACCTCAGACACTCCGGTACCTCGAACACTGGGTGAACCTCAGACACTCCCAGGTACACCTCAGACACTCCCAGGTACACCTCGAACACTACCAGTGCACCTCTGACACTGCCAGGTACACCTCAGACACTGCCAGTTCTCTGATGCTCCCAGGTATGCATCTGGCACTCCCAAGTACACCACTGACCTCCCAGGTACACCTCCGACACTGCCAGGTACACCTCAGACACTACCAGGAACACCTCAAACACTGCCAGGTGCACCTCAGACAATCTCAGGAACACCTCAGACACTCCTAGGTACACTCTGACCTCCCAGGTGCACCTCTGACACTCCCAGGTACACCCTGACCTCCCAGGTATACCTCAGACACTCCCAGGTACACCATGACTCACGTGCACTCTGGCCTCCCAGGTACCTCTGACACTCCCTGGTACTCTCTGACCTCCCAGGACCTCAGACCTCCCGTGCACCACTGACACTCCAGGTACACCTCTGTCCTCCCAGGTACACCAATGACACCCTCAGGTACACCTTTGACACTCCCAGGCACCTCAGACATTCCAGGTACACGCGACACT